>NC_061517.1:22460000-22577500 GCF_022379125.1 Scophthalmus maximus | reverse complement strand
CGAGCAGTCAGATGGTCACACGGGTCATAAAAAATCTCCGGTTTGGCCAAATCTGGAAGAGAAAGCAGAGGGTGAACAGTAAAGTTAGTCCCTAAACTGTCAGTCGAAAAAATCCATCACAGTTTTCAGACTTCCTTCTTCAGTCTTGTATAGTTTTTCCTGTTCAGGGTTGGGTTATAATAAAGACTTTTCACTTTTAAATCCACAAATATTTGTTGTGTACTGAAAATAAACTGTTGGCTTTTTTTACAAACTGCAACATTTCCGACTGCTTGATTTTCTTGCCTTATTGGAATTTCATTGTCACCACATTCCCAGATCTCACCTATCACAACGTGAATAGAACTGGCAGTAGTTGGCATAGCTACAAAAATATGACCCTGGTTGTAGTAAACCAGATTTTTTTCTATAAAGGCAAACAGCTTCTTATTGTGGGTGAACAGATACATTCATGTTTCCACAATGAGAGCTGCACCCGTGTTTCACCAGAGAAAATTATGTATTAAATGTCCTGTGATTTATTAGCTTAAATGAGCTGCTGTTGCCCAATCAGTTATCATGACCTCAGAGCAGGCATCCAATCATCCGTAATTAAGATAAGGGATGAATTAAAAACTGAAGCGTTTACTTGCACCAGGAGTGATGTGACTCACCCAATGTACATAATGCCTCGTCAGCCGTCTTACACTTCATGATTAACAGGGATGTGAATGGTTGGGTTAGAATTGAATTCCTTGTCCATCCGAGGTTTCATTTGGCTGGTGTAGCATTAGATCTGCGCTAAAAAGAGGAAGGAGAATTAGAAGAGGTAGTGCTTCTTATTTGCTGCATCAATTAGTAAGTCTATTTTCCAAAGTTATCAGCAGTCTTTGTGGACTCTCCATCAGTAACTGTAGATCCCAGGACCCTGGAGAGCCTCTCTGTGGCTCTACTTTGATGGGGGTTAATTTTGTATACAGTCTTAAGTTATATCTCTTCACTTTAAATTTGACTTCACTTTACTCCCCTGGCACTGATTGATAATCCTGGCTTGTCCATGTGTGAGAGATCCCTTACAATCTCTGTCCTTTGATCATTAAAAGTTGAAAGGATATATGGGAAAGAGGCTGATAAAGTGATTTCTGTGACAGTGGGTCGATGGAATAGCAGTGCTTTAAGTCATCCTGTTTGTCTTGGAAGAGCTGTGCTCTTAATAGTGATGTCCCTTGTGACTGATGCAATATCTCCGCAGTTGGTGTAACAATGAATGCCGACAAAGTTTGACTGTAAACGGGCCTGGGAAAAATAGCTCAATCAATTAAATTGCCCAAAATGTTTTGTCTGATGAAAATGCAGATATGGCGAGTTGCAATGCAAGGCCAGGATTTCAACAAATTGCACTTTGCAGAAGTTTTTGGCTCTCTGATGAGCATTTATTTTTGTGGCCTGTCGGCTCCGAGTTTGCATTCTCTCAGTGACATCTGGCAAAGTTTAAACGTCTGTGGCTCCAACTTCTTATGAAAAGCCACTTCAGTCAGTGCCCATACTGAAGAAGGGATCCAATTGGGTTCCACACAGAAGTCTAAGATGAGTGGATGAAAGCTGTGGGAGAAAAGTTTGTGCAGCAAAGCAGCGATTTTCCTCCTCTTTTAGAGTTTTGAAGAGCTATGTGTGTGAGTATGTGTGCGCGTGGCTCTACATCTCGCCTCCCCCCCTTGTCAAGGAGCTCCCCTGAGCTTCCCTCTCTGTGCTTTGGCACTAGAAGTCACCTCCTTTGGTGTTCAGCAGGCAGGTACACAACAGGAGCAGCTCTCTCTCTCTGAGCTGTTGAACTTTTCGGGAGGGGAAGAAAGGGAAGGGGAAGATTAAAAACAGCCCTGTGATGTGGAGTGCCGAGCTGCCTCCTGAGAATTCCTGGCATAATAATTTAAATGATCAAATGATACAGAGGAGACTTGTTAGCTGAGAAACAGCCTCCTAGTTGGCCCCATGGGCCCGGTGCTGCCGCGCATGCATTGCAAAACAGCTCCTCTGTTGTGTTAAAGAATCCTGCCTTTTTTTCCTTTTTTTTTGCTCCCTTTTCAGGAGCAGACTTTTTCTCCACTTTGCCTAGGTGTATACTTGGGACTTAAGACTGTCACATATTCATGGCAGTCTTTTTGTCCTCATTCATCATCATGTGAGCAGACTCATTAGATTTGAACACGTGAAGGGTCGGAACAGCCCTTGTGTCATTCGGTCCAGCCTGTGAAATTTTCAAAGGAGCCCGAGCGGGGAAAGTCTAAGAGTCACTCTTTGGAAACAAGTCTCAGTGGAATAGTCTGCCTCTGTTGAAACTGCGATGCAGAAGACTCTGTAAAGTGCTTTACAGGCAGCGCACACAGTAAAACAGCTATTTTGCTTTTTTTGAAAAGTAGGAGTGTCTGGATATCATGTGAATCTTAGTAGTTTTTGTTCCTCAGAGATTTGTTTGTGTCTTTTTTCACAGATCCGGCTCCTGTGCTGGAGGCCTCACACACCCTGGAGGAAAGGCTGCAGCAGCTTCAGAGCCCGGCCCCAGACAGCTCGGCCCTGGTGCGAGAGATCAGCGGGCACTGGAAGAAACACTTGGAGTGCCTTGAAAGGACAGGTCAGGTCAAAATCATACACATTAAAGAGCTATACCACTTAAACAATAATGTTTTTTTTTTTTAATGCAGTGCTGCAGTTGCTGCTGTTGTATGTCTGAAGTTGATTTAAATGTACCAGTGTGAAAATAATTTCCTTATGATGACTATTTCAAATAAATGGATTCTCTCCTGGTTATCATCAGATCACTGTAGTGGCTAAACTCATAGCAACCTTTCCCTGCCCCCCCAGAGCCCACAAAGGACGGCCGTGTAGTCTCAGGGGCAGCAGTGACAGGAGAGGCCCCAGAATCAAGCTCTCCGGCCTCCCTGATGACCCCCAACAGCACACCAGCTCCTGGGGCCCCAAGCTCCCCACAGCCCAACTACCAGGACCAAGCTGAGGACCGAGGGTGATGAACTAGTTAACGCTTCGTTTACATGACGCAAAAAGAGACTGATTCTGACTGATCCTCCTTAAACACCTGTGCCACACAAAGTTCTTTTTACTTTTAGATATTTAACATTATCAAGCATTTAACTGTAATGTCTCAATTCTTTTTCCAATACATAGTTGTTTTCTGTCACTGTTTAAGCTAATTCAAGCAACAAGATTCAACTTTTTAGAGAAAAAAATAGATTCATTTCCATCAGTTTTTTCTCACCCTGTTGGGTCAGGCCTAAATTCTTCAGCTTGGCTAAATTTGCCTTTTTCAGGTTGTAGTGGGAAGTAAATCAGAAGCGTCTACTGCACTTAACAGACTGTTAAGTTGCCCCAAAAGGCCCTAACATATAACACACATTTGCTTTTTTGAATTGCCCTTTTTTCCTTTATTTTTCCATGAATTCTGCCTCTCATGCAATTCCAAGGTGGGAGGAGGTTTGGACTGACATTTTTTTGTTTGTTTGAAGACATACATTTGCATAATGTAGCTTTAAATGTGTGGACGTGGTGCAGTGAAGGAACTGACTGAGTTTGCTCTCTCAGGGAAGAGGAGGCGAGTGCTGATGTTAGTTTGGCTGACAGACTATCAGAGGCCGAGGAGAAGATCAAGGTTCTGCATTCATGTGAGCGGTTTTAAACACTGGCACGTACTGTAGCTGTAACATTTAATTTCCAACTATTAAAGAGCCAGTATGTGTATACTCGCTGTGCAGTGCCCCTTGCTGAAACACTGCTGCTTTGTTTATATAAATATACATGAAAACCAACACACTTTCACTGGGGGAGTTAGTGTTTGACCATATATAACAGTTTAATATCAGTTTTTAATTAATTATTTAACTATTAAAGATGTCCCTACTTTGGTTTCTACTAAAACTGACCTGTAATGGAGTGTGGAAAAGATATTAATCAATCCTGAATTTGCATTGGTAAATTAATTCAGGAATGTATCTTAAAGGTAAAAGTTAATTAGTGTGTACTATTCTTTTAAGTTAATATTCCCCATGTCTGCCTCTCACCAGCTTTGAACACTGCACAGACAGAGCTCCTGGACCTGCGGTGTCAATACAAGCAAGAGATGACGAAGAAGTAAGAGTCTACTTCAGATTTTTCATTTTTACTTCATTTCACATTTCTGTCAAACATTTGATACTTTTATACGGATTTTAAAGTACCTGTAGAACCCCTTTTGTACATTTAAACTTGTGCCTCCCTCCCCCCAATTTCAAATGCTTCAGCAGTTGAAATGCACATTCTAGCTCTTCAGGTGCTGAAGCTGCTCTTCTTTATTTCACTGCATAAACTCATGTCCAGTGTAGAGCTGAGGAATGCCATTGTAAAGGCAGCGAGTGAGAGTGACTCAGCCACTAATGCAGGTCGATGAGAGAGGTCTGTGTTTGCCTTCACCGGCAGCTGGGCCTTGACAGCCCTCAAGAAGAATTGCTCCATTTAAAGATTGCTTCAGAAAACACTCTACCTTGTCCTGGTCTTTGAGCGCAATGTATCCACCGCGCGGCTGAAATGAATCTGAGCTTGTATGAAGGATGTCGATAGACATTCAAAGCAAACACTCCTTTGTTTGGGTTGTGCTCCAGAGCACAGTCAGCCGCTGCTAATGGATTTTCCTCCCAGGCTTAATCCATGGCACAATTGAACTGATGTTTCTAGACCCACTGCCATCCATTTTGTTGGGTTGGACACCTTTTCAGTTTGGTCCTACCTTTCTAGTGCAGAAGCAGTTTTCAGCGACCTTCCCTGTGTGTGTGTGTGTGGGGGGGGGGGGGGGGGGGGGGGGGGGGGTTGTACTGATCACATTCCTCTGGCCTGACAGTAGCACCACTGACCCCAGAGCTCCAGCTGCAGTTGTCCGTCCCTGACCCCGAGCCACTGAACACCACGCTTGGCTCTATTACTCTCACTGACTGTTTCCTCAATGTTGATAAGAAAGACTATTTGTCTGCTTCGGCTTGAGCAGCTGAGCAGGTAATCAATACAAAACATTTTCTGTACTGCACAAGTTCATTAAACGTGGAGCTGACACCTGTTAGTGTTTGCTGTCAGTAGGGTGCCATATATCCTGGCCTTATTGATAGGACCGGGGCATGAGCAAGACCCTCTGAAACCAGGGCTGCACCACACAATGGGAATAGTTTAGGTTTGAGATGAGTCTCGGTGTCTGACTGATTTCACGTCTCACTCACTTGCTTTCTTGAGTGCTGGTGCCAAAATGATCCTACTGGATGACTAATATTTATTATCACACAGCCCGGTGTGAGACAATGGGAATGTGAATTTTAAAAAAGAGTAATATATTCTTTTAACATTTTTTTCTTTTGGTGAAACGGACTGCTGTGTCCTGAAACTTGAAGAAAACACACCAATGTGCATATTTTAATCAATCACAGCATCCTCATCAATTCATCCTTATCCACCTTTTGAAAAATCGGTCCCATGTGTGCAAAATAAAACTGTTGAACTTCAAACAAACCTCATGAATAATCCCGCTGAGTTCCTGTTTAAATTAGACTACTCTGATTATTAGATGTATGGAGGCGAGTTAGAGTTCAACCTCAGAAGAGTTCTGAGGATTCAAATCAGTATGAGCGTATGAATTTTTCTCTTGGCCAATAAATGGTTGGCTGATTACGCAGGGACATAAGTACAACTAAAGACAAGGACATCATGTCATTTGTCCAGGTCTCAGGGCCTTTTTTTACATTTCAAAATATACATATATATATATGTATATTTTGAAATGTAAAAATAGCATTTACATTTAATAAAGTATATAAAATGTACAAATACAATTTTAAACAAAAAACTGTAACCGTGTGAAATATTTTCTATGGGTATGTTCTCACACTGCAGGGACGTTGACTCTTGACCTCATTATTTCTAAAACTATGGCTTCAGTTTTGGGTTGATTTTCAGTTTTTGTTCAGACCTACAGAACACACTTTTTATCTCTCATAACTAATGTAACAAAACATTTTTCATTTGACAATTAACATGGTAATGATAATGATGAAGCATCCGGAACTGCTTTTTTGATTGATTATAATTTCCTTATATATGTTTTATTATTTCCAAATTACTGTAATTTGTAACAGTACAATATTTTTTACAGGGATTTAAAACTTCTGTGTTTTTCTTTCTCCCAGGCATGAGTTTTAGGGATTTGCAGTTTCACTGTCAGTGACCAAGCATATGTATATTATGAACAGAGACTTTGAAACAAGAACAAGTGTACAGTGCAGTACAGTTCAATGATAAGTTAATTAACTACCAAACATATGGTGTAGTTTTCCGGCATTTTTTATTTTTTTGTTTTTCATCTAAATCTGTTTTCACTGGTCATGTTTCCTGTCACAGCCGCTGGTTTGGTTTAAGCCCTAAAAGTAATTTATATCTGAATTTCCGGAAAAATATATAGAGAAAATGTTTACAATTTTTGAATAACCTACTAACCATTTATGACTTGGTAATGTGTTTTGGAATTAATTAGATAAATATTAGGATGTGTCTATAATGTGTCTTATTTCTTTGTGTGTTTGCTTCGCATTGGAAAGTGAGAGTATCTCCTCAGTAATCTTGGGTTTCTCTGTCTGTGTTCTCTGTGTTCCAGGGCAGGGGAGGTCGACGCCATCATGGCAAATCTCGAGAAAGCAAACCAGGTGAGTACAGTTGTCTTCTGCACTCCTCTGATTGAGATGCTCCTTCTTTGAGGTAATCACTCCTGCAATCAAGCCCTGGCTTTAATTAGACACTCTCCGTCCTGTGTCTTCTCCCACCCACCCCCCCAACCCCCCCGAGTGTGTGATTAGCGAGTATAAACTTGATCCCCCGTCGGTGGGTACACTATGGCAGCACGGCTCCACTCAGCAGAGAACAGGAGACTACCGTGCGCGATTGATACCAGAGCGCCGAACGCCAGGGTTCTTAGTTATCTCATTGCCTTGATTGCCTCCTATCCTGGTGATACCTCTTCGCTTCTGCTCCTTTCTTCTCCCCTCTGCTTTTCTCTCTCACACTCTCTGCCTCACTCTGCCGCTCTCTGCCAGCAGCTCCTGGATAAATGTTCTCAAAACGAATCATTAATTAGCAGACCGGGTGTGACAGAGCAGGTAAACAGTTTGGGGAATAAAGTGGGCCGACTAAGCAGCACCCTCAGCAGAATAAACTGGTGGCTGCACTCGTCTGCTTGGGCCCCTGCTCTGTTTTCACTCAGCTCTAAACATTTCACGGCGAGGGTGCCGCCTTTGATTTATGTACAGGATATGCTCTCACCTTGATCATCTCATTAGCCGACTGATGTGGCTGCTGCATGAAAACTGTAACACTGTGATACAATGTCTTTGCACAGAGAGCGGAAATGGCTCAGAGGGAAGTGGAGAGGCTAAAGCTGCAGATAGCCAGTGGCCAGAGTGCCACCACGGGGAATTGCCATCCAGCAGTGGGTACTAGCAGGGTAAGGATAATGGGACATCATGTATGAAATACTGTACATACATTGTTCAAAGAAATGTAAAATTTATTCAAGTATGCTCCTGAAGTACATAGTCGACATACTTGAGGACTGTCGTTATATTGTACTTTGTCCATCAGCTCCACTACATTTCAGAGACAAATGCTGTACCTTTTACTTTACACATTTATTTGACACCTAGAGTTACTAGTTACTTTTAGATTTTACACACAAAACATATGATCAATGTCAAAATAGTATGTCTTGTTAAAAACAACCTACCCAACAATATTGAAATAAATAGAAATATTGCCTCTAATATATCATTATCAGATACAGTCACATGAATGAAAATATAGTGTTAATTGTTACCCCATCACCATCATTTCCCACTTTCCACCTCTCTGAATAACATCAGCAATTGGTTGTGATTCACTGGCTGTGCTTTTTCTTTCCTCTGGTCACATCCTCTCTCTCACCCTGTCAGGAGAAGATTGAGAAGGGCGAGGTGTTGCCCTCGCAGTTGGAGGCCGCCCTGCTGGCTAAAGACACCGAAATCCTCCGCCTCCTTGAAAACATTCAGCGGCTGCAGTTCACTCTGCAGGAAGTTCAGGAGACGTCGGCCAATCAGATGCTGGAGCTGGAACGCCAGTTGGCCTATAAGACTGAAGCTATTGAGGTGAGAGGCACTGACACATGAGAAGCAACTTTCTCGATTCTCAGTGACTCTGACAAATAACTAATATAAAATTCTCCTTCTTTTTTCCATTGCAGAGATTAGAAGCTAAACTGCAATCCCAGATTGACTATGAAGAGATTAAAACTGAACTCAGGTGATGATTTGGTGTGGATCCAACGTGTAACTCATTCATAATGATTTGAATTTAAATCCACAAGCATTGACTCTCCCTGCGTGTTTGTTTCTGTCCATAGTATCCTGAAGGTAATGAAGCTGGCTTCAGCTAATGGCGGCTCGTCTCAGGTAAACATGTTCCTGCACCATCTTGTTGTTCACGCAGCAGTTGTAAATAGACACCAGAAAACTTCACTCCGGATCCATTATAGGGTTATCTAAAGCTGGTGTAATTCATTAATCGGAAATTTAACAGCTTTTGTGTGTATGTGTATGTTTGTGTATGTAGGAGTCTGCCAAGGCTGCAGAGGTTCTATTGCTGGATAAAGAGGCCTTTCTTCCATCTCACAAATACCTGGTGGATAAGGCTCGAATTTTGCATAACAATGGTAAAATTGCTCATTGGTTTTTGGGAGTCAGTGTTTTTCAGACTTAAACCTCTTTGCATAAACTGAGTAGTCCGTGTTTGCAAGGCTAGGGTTATTGAAAATGTGCTTTCTGTCACCAGATGACGACCAGTCGGATGATGCAGGAAGGGAGACAGGCCGACCACCCAACTCCCACTCATCCTCCTCTCAGTTCAATGGCCATGGCTCCCCCAGCCCAGGCCCCCCCGCCTTGGACGGCTCCTCCTCCAGCCATGATTTGCCTCGTCCCTTCTCTGTGTCGCCATGCTCCGGGGACCGACATTCAGGAGATCACATCCTCCACAAGCAGCTCCTTTCCCCACACTTTAAAAGGGAAGGGCTCATGGCTTTCCCCACGGCCCTCTATGCAGCCAAAGTTGCCCTCATGTCAGCGACTCAAGGGTCTGCAGCGGCCAGTAGTGTGGACGCTGGCTTGCCCAGCGACCAGTCAGAAAGCGGCAGCTCAACTGCAGGAGACGAGGACCAACTGGACACGGCCGAGATTGCCTTCCAGGTGAAGGAGCAGCTGCTAAAACATAACATTGGCCAGCGCGTGTTTGGCCACTATGTGCTGGGCCTCTCCCAGGGCTCGGTCAGTGAAATCCTAGCAAGACCCAAACCCTGGAGGAAGCTGACTGTGAAAGGCAAAGAGCCTTTTATTAAGATGAAGCAGTTCCTCTCTGATGACCAGAACATCCTGGCACTTAGGACCATCCAGGTCCGCCAGAGAGGTGAGTGCAAATGACAGTGACAAGATAGGAAATATTAAAAAAACTTGCAGTGTCAGGTAGGATTGTGGGGTACAGTGCTTGGCCACTTGCGAAAAACCGCTTTGTACATTTGAACACATTCATACTGAAAAATACCAATATGACTAGTAGCATGAACAAGCAAGTTGCCGACATTTGATATATAGTTTTTTTTCTAAACCAATTCTAAGCATGACTGTTAGTGTGCCACCTTCCCTTATATAATGAATTTACCATTTTCCTTTAGTTGCATGCTTTATCACAGATAATGTGTCTTATGTGAATTATGTAGGGCTCAAAAAAGACTTGCTGTCCATAATATATAAAGTTTTTAATATAGCTGTTATGGTGCCTGGCAAAACCATGTTTTTCTGCTGTTGATATTGACACGAGTAAAATATTTTTTTATATAGTGTAAGTATTGAAAAACACACATCAATGTCAATGCCAGTGCACAAGGTGACACATTCATTCATTACCATAAACACATACTGTAGCTTATTTTGTTGAGTCTTTGTTAAACATGAATTTAAAAAAAATATTTATTTAAAACTTAAACAAGGGAAAAAAAGGAGAGCTGGTTAATATTTAATTTTAACCAACATTAACCAGTGGTCATCAACAAACAGCAGTGCTTTACTATAATAAACTCTATCCTGCAGCCTTGTTGTCTTTAAAATAAGGGATTAAGTAACCTGGTGAAACAGGTGTCACCATAGTTGGTACCCAAATAAGAACTAGGCTGTCTTTTGAGGGTGCTCTTGGACCTGAGTACGTTTAAACCTTCTAATCTACTTGGACCTCATCCCTGACTTCTTCACGGCTTCCTCTGCCATGTTACTTTTAAACTTTGTTTTCTCCCTAGATTCACAGCTTTTGAAAGTTGAGCTTCCCGTATACTGCAACCTCAGACAGCACGCGCTCAAAGGCAGCCATTGATCTACCAGTCAAAAGCAAAGCCTTGGAACTGCTCTCTGATCAACCATCCCACTCACCCCCCCTCCTCTTTCCTCTCGCTCCATCTCTATCTCTTTCTGTTACCCTCTGTGGCAGGGAGCATCACTCCGCGCATCCGAACTCCTGAAACTGGGTCAGATGATGCCATTAGGAATATCCTGGAGCAGGCCAAGAAGGAGATCCAATCCCAAAGGGGAGGTGAGGATTGAGCTGCAAGTCATAAATCATAACAGAAAACCATATTGATTGATTTTTTTTTTTTAATTGAGAATAATGTTGACAATTTGTATTAAACATTTTGATCTATTACTATATACACTTTTTATGCATATAAAGTGAAAAGATGATTTGAGTGTGCATCAATGTCAACATGTTGCTCTTTCTTGTTCAGGGGATGGCAAGTCATCTCTGCACAGCTCATCAGGCAGAAGCAGTAATGGAGCAGGCAGCAGCTCTGATGAAACCATAAAGAACATCTTAGAACAGGCCAAGAGGGAGATGGAGGCCCAGCAGCAGGCCCTGATGGAGATGGAGGTCTGTGGTAGGGCCTCGACTGCCAGTTCAGGAGCACAGGTGGAACGTCTAGGGCCCCCAGAACGCTCCAGGGGCCTGCCTTTACCCATCTCCATCAAACAGGAGGAAGGGGGCTGCGTTACCGTGTGCATGGCCAACCCTGTCAGCAGCCCACAAACACCCCTCAGTGTGCTCTCCCCTGCCGCCTTTGTCCAGAACATCATCCGCAAAGTCAAGTCAGAAATCGGGGAAGCGGGCACCTACTTCGATCAGCACTGGTCACAGGAGCGGGGGTCGATGGGGCTCGGTGGCGGAGGTAGCTCTCGGCCCTTCAATTCTGTCTCTCCTTCCTTGTCGTCCTCCTCCTCTGGGCCCTCTACCTTGCCCCGCCCCTGGCCCCGTCTGGAGAACGGCGAGTGTCTCCCCAACAGTGAGGAGGCCTCTGCTGCTGAGGACGAGCTGGGACTCAGCCGGCCGGTGGAGGTGAAGGTGGAGTCGGATACATCTGTAAGCGGCGAGTCCCCAGGACCTGGTCCAGGACGCCTATCCTACTACCCAGCCTACATCCCCCGTGCCCTCAAGCCTACCGTGCCGCCGCTGACGCCAGAGCAGTATGAGATGTATATGTACCGAGAGGTGGACACCATTGAGCTGACCAGGCAGGTGAAGGAGAAGCTGGCAAAGAACGGCATCTGTCAGAGGATCTTTGGTGAAAAGGTCAGATGTTGATCCTTCATATTAACAAATGAATCCTGCAATAAAAAAAACTTTCCTTACAGTTAGAAATAAGAGAGAACATTGATTAAATATTGAAATATTTTCATGGGTAATAGTGTTTAAATGTAACATTCAGTTATCTTCTCTCTCTATAAGAAGCAGATTCCTTTTAAAGTATTATCTCACAAATAGGTCTAGATCATCAGACATCATGAAATATTAGACTTGGGTAACCTAAGTAAACAAAAACACTTCAATTAAAAAAAGTACACAAAAAATTGATAATAGCCTTTTACATTTTGGTTTGGTTCTTTATCTCTGTTAGAGTTGTTTGGCACTGAGCAGAGGTCATTTCCCATAATTAGTCTTGATCATCCCCACACCACAGCTCAGATGTTTACATCTCTTTGGATGTTCTGTTGTAGTCTTTTATGGCTTCCCGGATGAGTTGTACCTGCTCTCTTGGAGAGACGCTGGTCACAAGTTTTACCTTAGCATAGTATTCTCCATATACTGCTGTTCTGTAAGCCTTTCCAGACTGAGACTTCATCAGCTAATCTCTTCTGGAATATTCTTTGTGGCATAGTGTGCTTGTAGGAATTTTGTGATGATTAGTTGCGGTGGTGAGTCTGATGGTAAGGTTGATTTGGGGTATTCAACTATCTGTCTCTGTTCAAAAACAAAAAGAAGAAGAAAGTAATTCTGCCATTTTGTAATACCCCCTGTTGATTTATGATCATACCTTTTTTTTTTACAGTAAATTACATCGCAATCAATTTTTTTTCTTACCTCCATGATATGTGCGCCAAGTTTGACTGACAGTAGATGCTGTTCTTGTCGTCATCATAAACATTTGTGCAGTGTTGCTTCCCTCTAGTGGATGTAATGTGAAAGTGGCCATGTATTAAGTACAACAAGATTTCCTTCTTTCATGAAAATAATTTGGAAAATAAATCAGTGACGTGCATTTTATCCATTTATTGTGAGTATTTTCAACTGAACCTGTGGTTGTATGGGCACAGGTGCTGGGGCTTTCTCAGGGCAGCGTGAGCGACATGCTGTCTCGGCCCAAACCCTGGAGCAAGCTAACCCAGAAAGGCAGGGAGCCCTTCATCCGCATGCAGCTGTGGTTACTCGACCAGTTAGGTCAGAGCCTCAGCCAGCCCCCAAACCAGGGCCATGCTCAGGGTAAGACTGCAGTTGGTAACATACACTCTTCACAACAGGAATGGACAAGCAATAATCCTATTTAAGAAGTTGCATTAACAACATATCAAACAAAAATATACAAAATTTGAAAAAATTAAATTGTTGTTCACTCTACATACATACTGGCTACCAGACTATAGGGCTTACTGTTATTTTGTGATGCCTCCCATCTCTAGATAAAAGCCCAGTGACGGCCCAGTCTTCCCCCTCCCCGCCCCCTAGCCCAGTGGATAGCCACCCAAGTCCACAGGTGGAGCCTGTCAGCCTCTCCCTGGAGAGCAGCAAGGAGAACCAGCAGCCTGAGAGCCTAGGGCTGGGGCTGCCCCCCCACCCAGAGGGAGGGAAACCCACTCCCAGCCTCATGGCCTTGCATCAGACCACAAACCCACTGGGCATCCAGGAACTGGTGGCCATATCTTCTGAGCTGGACACCTATGCCATCACCAAGAAGGTCAAGGAGGTGCTAACAGACAACAACCTAGGTTTGTAAGAGTTCACACTGTGGAATTAAGCTGAAACTCCTTATGAATGCAGAAGTCCTACATTCACTGTGTATTTTTTCTTTCCTCCCAGGCCAGCGTCTTTTTGGGGAAACCATCCTGGGTCTGACCCAAGGCTCTGTGTCAGACCTGCTCTCTAGGCCCAAACCTTGGCACAAACTCAGCCTGAAAGGCAGGGAGCCGTTTGTCCGCATGCAGCTGTGGCTCAATGATCCTCACAATGTAGACAAGCTGAGGGCCATGAAGAAGTTGGAGAAGAAAGGTGTGCATAGTAATAAAAATAAACACGATAATAATAACGATGATTTCTTTCAGTTCAGGTTTGAGAATTTGTTGGTGTTTTGTAATCCCTTTATGCCAGATATCACTGTCTTCCCTCCAGCCTATCTGAAAAGGCGCTACGGGCTGCTGAGCACTGGCTCGGACAGCGACTCACCCAGTACTCGTTCCGAGTGTGTGAGTCCAGCCTTGGTCTCGCTGGACCTGTGCCCTTACAGCCAGGTGAAGAAGGCCCGGGTGGTGCTGGGAGCTGAGGAGAAGGAAGCCTTGAGGAAGGCCTACCTGCTGGAGCCCTACCCCTCCCAGAACACGATCGAGATGCTGGCCTCCCAGCTCAACCTAAAGACCAACACTGTCATCAACTGGTTCCACAACTACAGGCCAGTCTACCTTTGTGAACTTTGCTAATGGCTACCTGTGATTTTTTTCATTATGACTATACTTTTACTTTAAACTGCAACTGAATGCCTGAAATGTAAAGAAGAAAAAATGACGTAGATATCCTGTGACACTACAGTTTGCCTTTTAAGTGACTGTCTAACAAGAAGGATTTGTTCTTGTGCAGGTCCAGGATGCGACGGGAGGTGCTGATGGAGGGTCTGCCAGACAATGATACAGATGCTGAGCACCACAGCTACTCCCCCTCGGTGACGCGGAGCCCCCACTCTGATGGAGAGGAGAGGAGGCTGCAGAAGCCCTCAGGACACATCCACTCCAGCCTTCCTCTCAGCGCCAACACAGCACTGCCTCACGTCAAACAGGAAGCAATAGACAGGGAAGACGAGGGGGAAGACGTAAAGGAGGGCTCCCTGAAACAGTCAAGAGTTCAGTGTTTTTCTACAGCAGGACCATTCCCGCAGCTGAAAAGTGAGCACGAGGACAACGCTGGCTGTCGTGAGACCCACTTGGCTAACCAGAGCCTGAGGCACGAAGAGGGGGTGAGCAGCCAAGCTCAAGGGCTCTACCCGGGCGCAGTCTCCATAGATGGACCCCAAAGAGCCAGTCAGTCCAGGCATGAGGGGGAAGATGCTGGAAAGTCACCCGTTGACCCAGTCAGCTTCAAGGCTTCGTCAGAGCCCTGCCGTAGCAGCCTGGAAGTCTCCCTGAACTCCCCCTCTGCTGCATCCTCACCCGGCCTCATGATGTCAGTCTCCCCCATCCCTTCCTCCTCTGCTCCCATATCGCCCTCGCTGCCCAATCCGCCCTCAACAAGCACCAATCATAGCCTGGACCCTAACCAGATCCCTCCCTTCCAAAGCCCCAAACTCAACAGAAGCACTCTGAGACGCAATGAAAAAATGGCCAACCTCAATAACATCATCCATAGGCTAGAGAGAGCAGCCAACCGAGAAGAAACACTGGAATGGGAGTTTTAAGCCCCCCCTTACTTGTATCTAGTCCTGATGACCCTCGCGCCAGACAGGGGAGTCTTCAGGGGAGAATCTTTCTGAAGACTTTAAACGGAGCCTGGACCCGGAAGGCCTGTTCTCTCACACTGAAAACTGATAGGAAACGGGAATGCAGAGCTAAACATATGGCTAAACTCCCTGGAAGAACTCGAAAGTGAACAAACTAAAAAAGATTTATAAATGTGTATTTGTTTTTGTTTTTGATAATGCGTACTACTTTGAAATATATGTGACAGCATTAGCTGTTGTTTTACCTTTTGGACTTAACATGAAGACTTTTGCAGCTATGGTGTCATAAAATGTACACTGAAGTTCTGTAGATTGCCACTGGGTGAGATTAAAAAAAGACCCTTGTCTTAAGCCATTAAAAGCACTATAACTATTTGAAAAGAGACATTGACCAAATTTGCTACTTTTTGAATAGCAATTTTTCAGATTTTGTCTGTAAGACTGGACAGTTTAAGTCAAGTAACATGAAATCCTATTACTGACTGAGGGATAGTCCTTTACGACTCTAAATATTCAACATCTTGTATGTATTAAGTTTCTCTGTGATATGTTTTGAAATATTTGTAACTCACATGTATAAAATGTGGTTGTACATGTTGTAGAATTGTCTGCAATAGCCTTCTCTAAACCTGATGTAGCATGGTACTCACCTGACCCTGTTATCCTCTGTAGTTAGTCACCTGTGATTATACTTGAGTGAAAACAAGATAAAAAAAAGTTGAAAACCCTGCAAAATATAAGAAAAAAGTAAACGTTAAATCTAATAAGTAGAGTAATTTTTAGTGTTTTTTTTTCCCGTTTTTAAAAAAATAATCCTTGAGGTTTACAGTTTAGGGCCCTTGTGCTTTTGGTGGCACAGTTTACACGATTTCTTTCAGACTTACCTCTCTGACCCTCTTAAGGCACTGGTTCGCAGACTGTAACAGGCCAAGACACAGGACACCTGGTTTACCTCAGATTATGTTGATGCACATCATGCTGTGAACATGCGTTTCATTCTTATACATAAACATGACCCACGCTTATTTGAACAAATGGGGAGGAATGTACTTGTATCATGCCTCGGACGTGCAGAGATAAAACACATGGAGAGCTTCTAACAAGCAAAATCAGTGTGTAACAAATATGCTGCTGTTTGTAGAGACGGGGAGCTAGTAAATCTTGTGTTTTTTGCTCCTCACTCACTGGATTGAGTGCACTTTCTCAAAATGCGTCTTTCACTGTAGCTAGAATAAGGTGTACTTTATCAAACAACTTGACCTCTAAGTACTGAGATGCTGTTTAGCTGAACAGTTTGATAAAAGGTTGCCAGGAGGGCTGAGAATTGACTTCCTTTGTTTTTTGAGAGCATGATACACATGGTATGGCCTCTCATCAACATGAAAACATTCGATCCGTAGGTACGCTATATTCAAGGACACAAAAGGTTACAGGTATCCCCTCATATTATCTTTAACCACTTGTGTATTGTGTCTGTAAAAGTTTCTTTGTCATGCTTGCAAAATGTTCTTTATGTATTTTGCCTCTATTTTATACTCAGAACAGTTAACTAGATATTCAATACCTCGTGTATGAACTACTTACAGCACTTAGATTTTTGATAATTGTGAGGACTCAAGAAAAATTTCAAATATCAACATTATCCTAACTTAGTGTCCACAAGTCTTTGCCTTTACTGTATCGTTGAAGTTGGTAGTAAACACTTGCACATGTCTACATAGTTCAGAGGACTTGAATTGTATTATGTAGAGATATATATTACACATTTACTAAAAAAGATAATATCTTACATTCTTGGAACAAAATGTGCTGATTATATTGAGATAGAGTGTACAGATTTAATAAACCAAACCCATTCAAGCCAGTTCTGGTCTGGCAAGCTTGCCCACGTTTTAGACCTTTTCTCAGGGTAGTCTTGCTTTTTAAAGCTTTACTGAAACAGTTGCTCTCATCAGTGGTTCTGAAAATGATGAAACATGTGGTGTAGAGAATGACTTCATTATATGTTAAATAGGCCTGTGGAAGCTCTAAGTATATGGGAATTGTAACTTTTCACAGGAAACAGTGATTTGTTAGAGAGTTGTTGCTGTTTGTAATAAATTACACAGATGTGTCAGAGTACAGCGCAGATTGGAACCACCAGGATGAGGCTGATGGGTCGCATTATTTTAGCTCAGTAGACTTTAATCTCTAAAATACTGTTCTTGTTTTCTCTTGGAGCCTCAAAAGATTTTTTCTCTGGTTTTGGTACCACCATTTTTTGTGCATAATATACTGTATTATTAGAAGTTGCATTTCTTTCATTGAAGTTTCATCACCTTTCATGGTAACATCGTATGATTGAAAAAGAAATGTATTTACCCAGACCATTATATCTTCATGTAAAGCTCATCTCATTGTTTTGCATGCAAATCCGTTCTGGTCACATGACAAGGTTGACAAGGATAGACTGTGTTTTTGTGTTCTTCTTACACAAAGACATTGAATCAGCACTTAAAGTCTTTTTTTTTAACATTAGTGAAGTCCATGCATGATACAACTGGTGAATTTGGCTCACACAGGGCCATCATGACTCCAGTCCAATCAGAACTAAAAAAAATACTCAGTAAACATTGCTAGCAGTAAATTTAAAATCAAGATTATTTGTGCCATATCATTTGCCTCATGCACTATCCTCATAGGAGAAATGCCTTGTGGTAACGTGTGATCTAAGAGGGGTGTAGGGCTTTTTCTCACCAGGTTCAGAAAAAAAAGCTAAGCTTTTTTTGTAACAACAGCCCCACACATTAAATTCATTTCATTTTATAATTGACATTTGTCACTAAATAATGAGGAAATTGGTCAGCAAAATTTGAATGAGTGCATTCAGAGTTGTTAAACAGACAATTTACAATCTGATACTGAGGGTTCGTCACGAAGACAACGTTTCAGCTGTGAGACAAGAAAGGGAATTTCCTGCAGACTTAAATAACGGTCTAATGCCTCACATGTCAGGCTATTAAATGTTAAATACTGGACAAAAGTATGCCAAGCGTCTTGGAATTGAATTTGCATATGTAAGCCATCAACCAATACATAATTGTTTAAGATCCTGCTGTGTTGTGTTTTTATTTCTTCATGGTGAGGAATGCGCACATTCCAAAGGACCGAAAATAAATGAATAAACGAACTGCAATTTGGTGTATGAATCGAAAACACCGTGTAATCTTTTTCACACGGTACCCTTCCTTTGCACGTTTTCGACCATTCATCTCTTAGTATTCAGTAATGCCAGTTATGCGAGCAGCCTACGTCGCAGTGTTTACATGATAGTACCGCGTGGTATATCTAAGCCCCTCCCCCGCTCGCAGTGTCGCTGTGGCGCGTGACGTCACAGATCACGTGGGGTCGCTGGGCTGGAGAATTCGCTGCGATGGCGACGACGGCTCCGTGCTGGAAAGGGACGCAGTGAAGCTGGCCTCGGCTCGGATATGACTAATGTTTATTTGGTCGAGGTTTATTTTGCTGCTCAGTTACTGCACAGGCCTCGGATGGATCTTCGGCTCCGCACTTCTCGCCGCCGCCGTGACTGGTGAGTCCGCCGGTCGCGGTCGTTTTCTCGGGTGTGTTTTGACAGAGGCCTCCTTTTTTGGGGTCCGCCCTCCATCTCACAACAACAAACACAGAGAGCCGCGCTAGCTCAAAGCAGCTAATGGTAGCGAGCGGAGCCAGCGGAGCAGCAAGTCCGCTGGCTCCGCTACTCGCGGCGGACGCGGAGTAGTGTGACACTGCAACACACCAAACACACTGCTTATCAGCGAATGTTAATTTCCGCTGCGTATGACGTTACTATCAGCTCTCGACTGAGCGTTCGCAAGCTAGCTTTACTTTTCGGACGTGCTGTACTCGATTAACTATTGACGTGAGCTAGCATGAAGAAATGTAGCTTCACGTTTGCTAAAGAGAAGGAGGGCTGCCGCAGCGAGTAGACAGATAGTGTGTCTATTGACGTGGGTCGTTATCTATCTGACCAAACGCGTACATGTCGGCCTCTGGCAGTGGACGGATTCTTCATAGTCGGTAGCGTTATGTTGCAGAGCTTGTTAGCATTCATTGTAAGATTAGGACTCAGCTGGGCTTTGCTGTGGATTTTGTGAATCGCTTATTCCGGGTTGCGCGCGCCACGGTTTTCTGAGGAAAGAGACATTTTAACTCCATTTCTACCTCAAAATGAAGCCTTGATATTAACTTTCCGCTTGCCGGATCGTGGCTTCAGGTATCAAGTTAGCCGACGTGTATGTTTCCTATGCGGGTCCTCGATCCTCCTATGCCGCCGTTGTGTTCAGTGTTGCCCCCTGGCAGCCGAGCCAAAAGGCTGCGATTGCAAACTAGTTGTCGAAGTCCCTCTTCCCTTTTCAAACTCGCTGTAAAGCAATCGAGGTCATTTGCTCGATAACGTGGCCGCCTGTGATGCACAATGGCCGGTCACGGGGATGGGAGTAACGCGAAGGCTCTAAGGGGCTTAAGCCCTCCCTGTGTGACTCTGAACTCAGAGCCAGGATGAGCTGCAAACACGGGCCACGAGCCCTATGTGGTAAACAGAGTCGCGCGTGTGTGTGTGTGTGTGTGTGTGGGGCAGATAGACTTTATCAGTCAGCACCGTCAGTAACAAGCTGGCCCTCAGTCAGTGGAGTTGTGACTTCCCCTGCTTCCCACCACCAGGGGCCTCCTCAGCCGCTGGTGCAGGGGGGGGGGGGGGGGGTTCGTCTTCTGTCTGCATCTTAAATGTCCACGAGAAGGTGTGTTGAGTTCCCGAGCTCAGCCCATTCACTGGCCCGCTCAGATCAGATTTCAGTCTCTGCCAGAGTAGCTGACCTTACAACTGCTTGTGCGCCAAGAGCTCCCTGGCAGGTCGCCTGTTTGTGAGAGAGGTGTGAGGCGTTATTGCTTGAAGGAACCACCCCGGTGAAGATAGTTTGTCTGTACCTAAACAAAACGCTGCTGTCCGTACATTTCAACTGTACTCTTTGCAGGAAACTGATACCCCACCAGTGCTGTGAAATGTCTGGCTCTGCCACAAATGTGTGTCTGAGCAGCCATTTGGGCAGGTAACCAGCCATTGTTAACTCTGCTTAACCACTACAGTTTCTGCCACACCTTCAAGTTGCTTTTACAAACCCCATATTGTGACAGGAGGACTTTAAATGGACTACACGCACTAGGATTTGTGACGTACTTCCGTTTCAAAATAATGCTGCTAGTCTGTTTCCGGTCTGTTTACCGCTTCTGTGTTTACTCACTACTTCATTCACAGTTTTGTCATGAGTCTACGCAGGACAATGTCCAAAACGCGACATTTTCAAAACAGATGTAGAAGCACTCAGAGCACTGCCGTGTCCCACGTTTTTCGGTGTCATCGAAATTTAATGGCATACTGAGTTTTCACGGGTTTTCCGACCCATCCCGACCCGAGAAGACGATGGCTGGTAAACATACGTCGGGATCATTTCTCCGTCACCTCTCACACAAAGGTCTGCAGCAGACACTTCGTTACCGATCAGGTAATGAAACAGCGCCATTGTTGAACCGGACTGGACACAGTTGAGCAGTACTAAGTAGAACCCAGAGATGGTTGTGCAAGTAGCCCATTTAATACTATGTAAAGAATGGTTTTCTGAAGTGAAAATTAGATGATCAGCTCACGTGACTATGCCTGCATGCTGGCTAGACTGTTTTGCACTTCAAGATCCAGCTGGCTTTTTTCTCCATTCAACAACTGAGTTTAAGTGGTATCTCTTAGCTCACATGCAAGCCACTGTGACCACCAGTACAGCTATATTTGCCAGGGCATCAAAAGAGTCTGTAGCTTGAATGTCTCTGAAAAAGTTTGCTGTTTGTAAGGAAAAGCATTTGCTCCTTATTGAGTTGCATGTTTACCTTTGTTTCCACAGATTTCCATGTCTTACTTGTGAGAGTTTGCAAACAGGATAACCAGGACTGCGCATCATCCATTATTGACTGTCTGTGGTAAGTCTTAAAGATGTATGGTGTGGCCATCAGTGCTTTTGCCCCTAAAGAAACTACATACCATAAGCTTTACTGAGGGCTGCTGTTGCTGGCCAAGTCTACTGGTCCATCATTTGCTACAATTAGTTTGATGTCTACACCCATTCTCTGAGAAAGTACATGGGCACCCTAATTCTTGAGTACAACATCACAAACACAATTAGCTGTGAGCTCCTTGAAAGTCTGTTTACATGCAATCTAAATAAATCCAACAGAAGAACTGCAAATGAATGTAGAATGTTGGGTGATATATTGTGTTATACTAGTCGGTTTGTTACTTTCTAAATACATTAAGTGGTCTTGTAGAGGACAGGAAGTAGAGACATTTACTCTAAAACACAATAATTTAAATGACAAACATGTATGTTTTATTTTATGCCTTGAGATTGGACTGTCAAAAGCTGACTGTAAATAAACGGAGACGAGAGAGACAGTGGTTTAAACCTTAAAACTAAATGACGATAAGTTTCAAGCAAACCCACTCTCCAAGAAATGTCCACTTATTTCATAAGATAAAATTGTGACCCACTGATTTAAAAAACTGAGCCCTGTATACCTCTTTATTGGCCCAAGAGCTAATATAGTATGTTTGATCATGAATTCTGTTTCTTATAAACGTTTCTCCATGTTTCACAACAATAAACCCAGTGGTACTGGCTGCACCTCCGGCTGGAGGAGGAGATATTAATCCTAATTTGTTGAGATGATCAGTGTTTCCCATAGGATTTTGAGAGACTATGGGGGATGGATCTCAGACCCTCTATTGGGGGTCCGGGGGCATGCCCCTCCTGAAAGAAAGAATTGTACGTTTTAAAGTTAAATCCATTAATCTGGTGAACTTTGATAGCAATTTAGGAGGCTAGCTCTATGAAGGACTTTATACCCTTGTAAACAATTGTGTGCTGTAGCCTCATAACCTTAACCCTATATGTGTTGTATGGACACTGACCTCCACATACAATTAGAAAAAAGGGGGGAAAGTAGTTTCTTTTGAAAATATCATTTGTTGCATGACAACAATAACAGCACAAAACAATTAACTAAAATGAACAACTAATTAAAATGAACATAAAATTTGAACTTCATACCTGCAGGAATTTTGAGTAAAAGTAGCAATTTGTATGAAATTATGAACAGATTATTGCCTCAAATTGCAATGTTGATAGGTGATTTTTCCTAATATTGTAAAGACCATAATTATTTCTGTATTAGGATTTTCATTTCATTTCCACTATCATACATATGTTTTGTGTTCTTCAAAGAAATCAAGTACATTTTCAGACACACACACACACACACACACACACACACACACACACACACACACACACACACACACACACACATATATAATGTATAATAAAGGGCAGCAGAGAGGCTACTCGCCACTGCTGGAGACATCTTCTTAACTAATTCAAGATATGTCAGTCATATCTGGAGAACGGTTTACCTTATCAGCCTGACACTTGGCATGTGTGTTGTTTAAGGACCAAGAATGTATGGGAAACACTGGATGATTTACATGCTTTCTGCCAGAATTACTCAGCAACTGTCGTTGTTGTTGTGTTGTTCTTGTACAGACTGGTCCAGGCAGGAGTTCCTTGTTGGGTGACCCACACTCCTTCACAGGGGCCATGGTAAAGTACCATCACTTCATGTATGCTTTGCAGGGTAACTGCTGTCTGTCTGGTGGCCTGGGTGCATTATTTTAATTTTTATCCAGCCCTGTTTCCCGGAAAGCAGACAGTTACACTAGCTTGTGCAGTGTCAAAGGTCATTCGGGTCTTCTGTCTATGCAGGGCAACGTTCACAGCAGAAATGTGTGTAGTGGTGGGGAACCATGACATAACCAGTGGATTAGATATGTTGCCCATTGAACTGTGCATGTATTTGTGAGAGTTTTTTTGTCCCTGGCATGCTGTTTTGTGGTGGCTGCCCCCTTGCTGGCCTCAGCACACTGCACCTTCAGCCATGGCGGCTGTGTGTAACAACACAATAGAGCACAGCATGGCTCATACTGAGCCAGCATCCCACAGGATGTGCTGCCACTGTCTGTTTTCTGCCTTCAATTTCAACCACCTTCATGTTTCTATGCACAGTGTTCAGACTAAATTTTGCCCCCGACCAAACACAGGCAATAGATTACTGTCGATCTGTCAGCACAAG
Source organism: Scophthalmus maximus (assembly GCF_022379125.1). Classification (NCBI taxonomy): domain Eukaryota; kingdom Metazoa; phylum Chordata; class Actinopteri; order Pleuronectiformes; family Scophthalmidae; genus Scophthalmus; species Scophthalmus maximus. The sequence continues at coordinate 22,554,192 of NC_061517.1, read as the reverse complement.
ATCAGGCATTTCTTCCCCACCTGTTTTCCCTGGAGTAAAAATTCCTGACTCTTTTTGTATATCCATGCATTGCATTCCCCACTCAAAGGCATCCTCTGTAAAATTTGGTCATCCTAAATAAGACTACTGTGACCTCAAACATTTGGTCCCTAAGAAGGCCTACAGACTGCTGGTGAAAACTTCTTTAAAATAAAACATATATCCAATATGCAGGATTTGATTTTGCTAGCCAATAATTTGACATAGACACTCAATTTCTGAGGTCTTTTCTAGGTAACTTACCATGTTAATTTCCAGTTTTAAAGCACCAAGTGTGATTGGCATCTGTAATACCATGGCTCGTTGTACAACGCGTGATTACAGTTAATTAGCCTGGGTTGCATATTTGTGTGTGGGGGCAAGGAGAAGACAGCCACACAACCATTATGAATGCATCCCTTTCTCTATCATGTCCATGTTCAAACACATGATAAACATGGAAATACTCAGCCAGCCGTTCATGGACACATATCAAACTGCCATATAAGGACTACAGAATTGATGTGACTGAAAAAAGGGTGTGGCTGTTAAAGTTGATGCTTATTCAGTAAGGCCTTTTCTGTGCAGGAGGAGGAGGGGCTGCACAGCTTGGAGTGTATCCATGCCAATCAGATTTTCCCCAAGAAGTCCCCCGTCCTTGAAGAGGAAAACATGCAGGTAAGGATGTTGCTGCAGTCGCTGCTCATTTCACATTGTTCAGGAAAAAACAGTTAACCCGACAGTAAGGTTTGAATATAAGTCTCTTATCTGTAATCAGTTACAGAACCGCCCGACATATGTAACTTAAACTCACTTTCTGACCAGTCTCAGAGGCAAAAGTGTCAAAAGTCACGCGATGCCGTTTAAAAATTCATATTTTAGTTTTTTCCTACTTAGAGCTGGATTGTTTTCAGTCAGCTTGTTGCTGGTATTTAAAGTGGTATTTATGTAACTTGGAAAGCTTGCATTACATTAATGAGATTTGTACAATGGAGCAAAAGCTGTAGCTCACTGAAAATGACAGATTTATATTGGAGGCATGATCAAAGAATATACTAACTGGAATGGTACTCAAGTTCCTGGGATCTACACAAAGTTCACATGTTGGGTATGGGGAAAAGTTCTTGCTGATGAAAAGGAGTGTAGAGTTTGTACTTAAAGCTACAGTGTGTAATATTTAGAAGAACTTATTCACAGAAATTGAATATATTGTCCATAAGTATGTCTTCATATATGTATAATCACCTGCAACAAAGAACCAATGTTTTTTCATTAACTTTGAATGAGTTAAATATAGTTACAATAGGTGGACCCGACCTCCGTGTAAGTCGCCATGTTTGCTACGTCGTGTTGAATACTTGCGTTGAATTTGCAGCACTGCCGCAAACCGGAAATTGAATCAGCAGTGCGCCACCATAAAGTGTCCCTGTCGGTTGCTCAGTTGGCTATGGTTTGCAACTTTACCACCATTTGCCGCCAGAAAATTACACACTGGGGCTTTAAGTAGATTACCAACATGAGTGAAACATTTCATTTTACCTGAGTAAACATTTTCAAAATGACATTTATTGACATCAGTTCATTCTAACCATATCTAGTGAAATATCATTCCACGGCCCTATGTGCTGAACAGCATCATTGCTGATGATCTTGTTGGTGCTGTACTAAGTTAAAATAATTTTATCACTTGCCATTGCTAGGTGCCCTTTCCTGAGCTGCATGGGGAATTCGCTGAATATGTGGGGAGAGCAGAGGATGCCATCATCGCGATGTCCAACTACCGCCTACACATCAAGTTCAAAGAGTCTGTTGTCAACGTAAGTGTATTGGACCCATGAGCTTCAAGGTCAGATCCCATTAGAGACTGTCTTTCACAAAGCTCAAAATAACTGGAGAATCAAATACAATGTCGCTATTGAAGGCTTTTTGAGAGTGAATGTTTTGTGAATGGGCAGAGCCGGGGCCATTGTGCCAGCGCGGTGGTGACCAGGCCATTCAGAGCTGATCTGCGCTGGCTGCAGTGCAGCGTGACTCTTCATCACCTCTGTTTCTACGCTTGTCTTGCTTGCCCGTGCTCCATCTCTCTGTACTAGCCGTTGCCATGGTTGCAGTGATTCCGAAGGCGATGCACAAAAAGTTCTCACTCTCTCTCTGTCTCTCTCTTCACCATGTTAAAAGAGAGACTAGCTTTGTGACAGATTATGGTCACTTTTCTGAATGTCTTCATTTGTACAACTTTACTATAGCTGTACCATTTATTTTTCTAAACAGTCCTGCGACTAGACTGGCTCCTTTTAAATTTAAGAGAAGTCTGACTTATTTCAACCTAGAGTCACAACACATTTAAACAAATATATATACATTTGTACCCTGTGTTCTATATCTTGTGGAATTCAGGGCTGCACAGGTTTGTTATCCTAAAAATTTCACACAAATTAAGTTTAACCATTATTTGTTGATGAAAGTGTTTGCTAAATCACTTTGAAAAAGAAGATGGTGCGTCCAGTTCACCAAGCTGCTCAAGCGCAGACATGTGAGAGCAGGAAAGTTGTGCAATGACAAATAATGTATGACAGGAAAACACTACTATCACTTATAAACTATCATCATCTGTGTAGGTGCAAAAAACATTAATTAATTTTATTGTAATTGATAAGATGAGAAAGATTGTCCACAAATCCTATGAAAAGTCTAAAACCTATGATAAATTGATCCAGTCATCAAGTGCTGTCTGTGTTGTTCAGTTATATACATCAGTTGTATACGGTGAAATTCATTCATTAGCACGAACATGGACAGTATATTAACAGTATATACAAACAGTAGCTGCAGAAAATACTCACCACGGCACAACATCCGTAGATGAAATGGTCCATAACAACTTAATTATTTACTCTTGTTTGAGTAACAATGAAAACATTTTTACTAAAAAACTACACTTCCCATATGTTTTAGTAAATGATTTGGCCTTTTAGAAAATAAAAGTATAAGGCTGCAGCTAACGATTATTTTTTTGGCGATTAATCTATTGATTATTTTCCGTTTAGTCAATTAATCCTTTGGTTTACTAACCATTAATATATATATATATATATCTTTGAATGAGATACATGGGTTAGAGTAAATGAAAATGGAACACAACATAAATAAAAGATAAAGTGAAGCGAGAAAAGTTACAGGCTTTATATTGAAATGGGCAGATGTTCTATGTTAGGACCTCTCACTGTAAAACCTATTAACAGGAGCGAATTTATGGATCAAAACACAACTTATCATGACAAAATATTAAAGGTATAATGTAGTTTATGTTTGTCGCTGTTTGACGCAAATTTCCGCGTTGCTCAACTCGCATGAGTATCTGAGTTTGCAGCCTTTTTCTCCAGGGGAGATCACTTTCTGAAGTGTTGTCTCGCTCCGACCAGGATTCGCCCCGTTTACTTCCTCAGCAGCGGTAAAAAACACAGAGAAACTTTTTATTTGTCCCTAGACGCTGCAGCGTTTATCACAGACAGATTGAAACTTGCGCCACACATTCACTGCTGCAATGAATTTTAACTTAAACTATGCGACGCATTCTACGCAAATCGACGAATTTGCGTCGTTGCAGCCCTGTAAAAGTATATTTGTTCAACCCACTGAATGCATGATTTGCTTATAGAACCTGAAGAATGAAAGGCTTGTTGAAAATGGTGCAAATCCTATAGAAACATAATTAAATTGACAAAAGGACCAACATTTTTTTTATTTGTTCAAAAATAACCACCTCAAAAAATGTAATTGTCGTAGATATAACTTGTTCAAAAAATAATACAATATTGAATAGATAAAACACTATTGCAGTTACATACCACCTGTAGCTTTATAATGTTCAAGCAAAATCTTACTAAAAATTGTATGAATTATCAATCAAAAATAGACAGAGTTTGACTTTCAATTTTAAGTCTAAAAAGTGCAAAAGTATTCTCCAAACTTCTCTCACCTCCTCCTCTCTCCCCTCCTCTTTTCTCCCTTCTTCTACTTTTCTCCCCTCCTGCGGTAAACACAGCAAACATATAAAACGTTAAGAATCATCCTTCGACTGAGAAATGTCAAACATAGAACTAAGGTACGGCCATGGATGATTTGGTGGGGAAGCGTAGTCACCAACGGCTGCCGTAGCCATTACTTAACTTAAATGATCATATAGTTAACCTACAACCACCTGCTGATGACGTCATCTCTCTAGCGACCAGCTGCCCAGTCTGAGTAGCACATGTGCAAGGTAGAGATACGGCAACACCACTTACATGAACACAGTTTATGGTGTTTTGCATTTGCATTAATGGTGTATGTGACTTGTAGAGTAGTAAGTGCTTTAAGCTATCATTAAGAATATCGCTATATAAATATATAAATGCTGCCCATTTAATTGTGATTACATTATTTTTTATTTTCAGACAAATGTCTTATAGGATGAAATTATGACATTTTACATTCAAACGGTCAAAGGTCAACCTTTTCTCCGACATCATAATGTAAAACTCCATAACTCGGGCACAGAGGAGCGATTCTGTTTGTTCTTGTGTGGCTGCTTGAGTTTAACCAACATTTAACATTTGCGAATTTAGCTTTCGTTTTGATATCGACAGTAGTATCATTGCTTCTGGTGAGTGTTTTTCTACTGCTACTGGCTGCCCATCACATTTAGGCAGGCTTAATTGGAACCTCAATGCTCAATGCTTCTGGTCGCTGGCTCACAAACCACCTCTGTGTGCTCACATCACACAGAGCCGACCTTCACCTCACACATATTTGGATGTGTCGACAAAGCATCAGCAACAGATGGGCATGGCAGAGTTGTCAGAGCTCGCAAGTCAGGGGAAGGAAATGATGGAAGACGAGACTGTTACTAAGCAACTCAAGAATTTTGATGGTGGCCAGATTAGCGATGAAGATTAGAAAAGTTGGGCAGCAGGATGCTCAAACATCAGGAATGTGTTCATCCCCACACAGACAGAAAATAGCTCAAAATTGACATGCATCACTTACGCTATTGTTCTCTCTGTTTTGTTTTGGATAGAGTTGTTGTTGCGAGGTGTCAGTAAGTACCCTGCAGAGCTGCACGGCGTGGAGTGGTTGACTGTTTAATTTGTATTAATTGTTTGTGCCTGTCTGTTAACTAGCTGGTTCCTAGAGGAGTTTTAACACCAGGTGCTGGATTTAAAGGAGACATGATGAAAAAAAAATGTGGGAAAAATCTATCCACACAAAGCATTCAAGCTTCCAATCTTTTAATAAGTCTACTAAATCTCCACCAGGCCGTTACACCGTCATTGCACTAATGTATTGGGAGCTTGAGCTGCTGATCACTGGCTGTCGACCGTGCATGGCTCTGGACTGTGTGTGAACAGAAGATTGAGCCACACCTTTTTATGAAAATCCACTGTGCTGCTGAGAAATACTGCTCTCACTGTAGCTAATTAAAAGAGCTTAGTGAAAAGTAGCATAGGTATTTCCCTGCAGTACTCAGACTTGCTCTGAAGTCATAAGCACATGACAGCTCTGTACTTTGGATGGTGTTTGCCTATAAAAGATAGGACTGTAGCCCTGGGCCAAAAGGGAAGTGCCGATACAAGCTTGCGGTGTTCTAGTATTGGGTGTTTTGTGCTCCCACATGCAAATGTAAAAGGTTATTAACAGAGCTCAGGAAGATGTAATGTAAAAGAAATGAATGGACATGTACGTGAACAAGTTGATTATTGATTGGTAGTTGCAGTCTACCACACTACTTGTACTGACTGCATGGGTTTGGTTTGTATACTACTTCGGCTACGTCCACACTGATACGCTTTCATTCTAAAACGACAATGAGGTCTGTCAAGACGAGCATTTTGGCTCCTTATCAGAAATAATCTCCATCAATACTAACCAGCCTGAAAACGCATACCCCATTAAATTTCATGTACACTAGGCATGCACGTGCCAGTGTTAACAGGAAGCAGATTGTCTACAGATTGGACCAATGAGGTGGAACAGTCACTGAATGTCAGGGTTAGCAACACTTGTAATTCATTAACCATGTTGCATTCACCACTTGTTGTCGAGTTTGTGACTGGTGAGACCCCATCAGGAAGTGAACATGGGTGTCTCAGTGTCCAGAATAAAACACAACCTATGAGTTTTCAAACAAAAATGGGGCCCACAGTTTTTTCAAAAGTTTTAGATGGCAGGCATAAACGCAGCAAAAGTTATGAGTTGTAAAACTAAAATGTATTTGTGTGGATGTGAGTTGATGTTTCCTGTCTTTCACTTTGCAGGTCCCTCTTCAGCTTATAGAGAGTGTGGAGTGTCGGGATATGTTCCAGCTCCATGTTACCTGTAAGGACTGTAAAGTCATCAGGTATGTCCTGCACTCTAAAGCCAGACTCCCTCCTGTCTGTTGAAGTTGTAGGAAACATGATGTCCTTTGTGTTGCATTTGATGTGCTGTTTAATGCAGCTCTGACTATGAAATATGATTGGGTTAAAAATAAATGTTGTGCTGCTTCCTGCACTTAAATGGTTTGTGTTGTTTTAAATTCACTTCTTACAATTCTTCTTTTCTGTCCCTTGGAATAAGAGTTTGTAGAAGCTTTGTGTAAAGGTAAATCTTTCACCTGTAATAGTTTTTAAGTTTTTAACAGAAGTCAATGAAATCACCTTTTGTTCGCATTAAGTTACTGGACTAAGGATTAGAGTGGTTTGTTTTCCATTTTATAATACACTCCCAAACTGCTGTGAAATTCCGAGAAATAAAGTTAACTTTCCAAAGCTACTCAAATGACTACATTCATAATTAACACCTTCTGAGCCAAGTCCCAATGTTGATCATTCTTTAGACATACAGAAAATACAAGTTTGGAAAAACATGCTCTATATGACTGTAATATCAGACTGTACAGCTGCCATTTAGAGCTAACATAGGTTGTAATTTACTCTTTGGTCAGGAAACAAACTTTCCACGAACACGGATAACGATTTAGAAAAGTATTGACTTGATTCACAATTTTCTGTTTATGTAGATATTGGAATGGAAAATTTTGTTTAGAGCACCAATCTAGCCCGATGAAGCTGTAACACTTGCTTTTGCATGCCTTGATACAGGTGTCAGTTCTCCACGTTTGAGCAGTGTCAGGAATGGCTGAAACGTCTGAATGTTGTAGTCCGCCCTCCCTCTCGCCTGGAGGAGCTCTTCTCCTTTGCCTTCCACGCCTGGTGCATGGACGTGTATGCCGGCGAGAAGGAGCAGCATGGGGAGCTGTGCAGACCAGGTGGCCTACTTGTCTCTCACATGTCCTCACATAACCCAAGCAGAAACTCCCTTCTGCAACGTTCAGGTCTTATCAGACATCTCTGCTCTCCCTACAGGCGAACACGTGACCTCATGGTTCAAGAACGAGGTGGAGAGGATGGGCTTTGACACTCAAAACGCCTGGAGGATATCTGACATCAACAGCAAGTTCAGGTAATAGCAGCTTTCATTCAGGATACAAAACCCGCTGCCGTGTTGATTTTCATTCCTCTCAGCAGTAGATACATCCGTCCATAGCTTTCATTGGCTTACATAACAACTGTGTGTGTGTGTGTGTGTGTGTGTGTGTGTGTGTGTGTGTGTGTGTGTGTGTGTGTGTGTGTGTGTGTGTGTGTGTGTGTGTGTGTGTGTGTGTGTGTGTGTGTGTGTGTGTGTGTGTGTGTGTGTGTGTGTGTGTGTGTGTGAGAGAGTGTGAGAGTGTGTGAGTGAGTGAGTGTGTGTTGGTTATTGTACGCCACTGGTGCTGCGCCCTGGGCAGAAAAAGGCCCGGCCCGGATTAGGTGTCTGTAGACAGAGAGCTGTCTACAGACAGCTCTCTGTCTCTCTCTCTCTTGCTTGCTCGCTTGCTCTTTGTTTAGCCGTTTCTCTCTATGTCTCTCTGCTCTGCCAGACTTTGCCCCAGCTATCCTCAGCAGCTCCTGGTGCCAGCCTGGATCACTGACAAGGAGTTGGAAAATGTGTCAGCCTTCCGCTCCTGGAAGAGGTTTCCTGCTGTGGTTTATAGGTTGGTCTGTGTTTGTTTCTCTCTGAGCTCTTCAAACCAGAACGCCAACTTGTTTATCCCTGCACAGAAATGAAAAGCATCATTATGTGCTGATTGTCCTTTTTGTTTGTGAAAGATATTAAACCATCGTCATATAATATCTTTGCGGCTCTTTATAAACCACTTAGGACAGTTTCCTTTAACAAGGAAAACTACAACATAGTGATAATTTCAAATAAATAAGTTTCTCCAGGCTACACGTCACTACCACCAAACCTAACCATGGAGTATGTCAGAGAACTATTGAAATGTGCTTGTTGTATTTTTAACCAACAGAGCCTTTGATCTTTGTTTTTGGAAAAAAAAATGCAAAACAGATAGATGATAAATGCTGTCTCTTAACTAAGACATAACGCACAACTCTGTGTGACTTTATGGTGCAAACTGTGAACAGCCTTAGTCTTTTCTAAGGGCAGTGGACTGACTGTTTATTTGTGTTCGGGCTAACCCGTCGCCCAGGCACCTGAGCACGGGAGCTGTGATCGCCCGCTGTGGTCAGCCAGAGGTCAGCTGGTGGGGCTGGAGGAACGCTGATGACGAGCACCTGGTCCAGTCCATCGCCAAGGCCTGCGCCGTGGACAGCAGCTCCCGTAAACACATCCCGAACGGCACCTACACCAACAGCTCAGACCTGCCTGACACTGACTTTGGTGAGAGCTCACACCCAGTCAGCCTCACTCTCTGACTGACTTACTGTGCACACACATTTCCAGCTGAGCACACACCTACCACAATACAGACAGTATATCCACACAGAGGTCTTGCTATCTGCATGTTTGCAGCAGACACTGTTGTGCAAGCTGGTGTGTCTGAAGCAGAAGGTTCACAGAGACCACTAGTGTAACTGAATGGTTTGTTTGGACTTTTTGGGGGGGGATCATGATGATTATCCCTACCAAACCCCTTCAGCCCTAGTTTCATACAGCCTGAATGAGTTGTAACTCTGTGTTTTGTGTCGGTATTAGAATCCTCCATAACCAACAGCTCAGAGGTGGAGACGTTGGTCATCCAACCCCACAAGTTACTTATCCTAGACGCCAGGTCCTACGCTGCTGCTGTAGCGAACAGGGCCAAGGGGGGAGGCTGTGAATGTCCAGGTAGGTCATCTTAGTTCAGTCCCTGATTACAGACCGTTATGTCAATATGTGTTGTGCATTCAGAATCTCTGTTAACCGTAAATGAGATTTTTGAATTAAATTCAAACTGGTACTATCTTTTGGTTTCTTTATTTTACCATTGTTTTCCTCCTTCCAGAGTACTATCCCAACTGTGAGGTGGTGTTCATGGGCATGGCCAACATCCACTCCATCCGCAAGAGTTTCCAGTCTCTGCGTTTCCTCTGCACTCAGATGCCTGATCCAGCCAAGTATGTTTTTTTCTATGCCTCCAGCAGTGCCTCCAACTTCAACAAATCCAAAGCTCTCATGCTTTGCTTAGTAACTGTAGGTAACTAGTAATCACAGCTGTGTTTTGGCCTTGGCCTTACATCTGTGCCTGATTTAGAAAGCCTGGCCCAACCCCAAGTGGAGGTTCTCTTTCCATCTGCTCTCCCAGACTCGATGCCATAATGATGTGTAATTGAATCGTACTGGCTTAAGAGAACGTTGTTGAAGGTGGTTAGAAGATCGAATCGGACAAAAACATACTCCTAACACAGTAGCCTTGTTTTCATTGGGTCACACAGTTCATGTCCACATGCTGCTGTCTTTGTGAGCTTCATTATTTAAAGAGTTTTTTGCACAAACTTTATTATGTTTATGCAAAACACAGCAGGCTATGCTGATTTCTCCAATTTTCTGCTAATTGTCATGCATTACACCAACACACAACTATGCTACACGACTCTGCTGAGGTTGACCTTATAAACATAAGAAAATACAAAGTGTCACAAGCCTGTTACAGACTGTTTATGTTTATAGAAAAGACAAACACAGTAATAGTGCTTGGAACACTAACCTAGATTAGATAAGACAAGTGAAACATTTACACATAACTGAAGTAGGTCAAGGTGTATGTCTGTCTCACTCTGGTCACCTATGTAATGTGTTTGAATATTACATAACAGCTATCCAAAGTGGAGTTGATTTATCTATTTTTGGCCAGTCATGTTTCTGGGCCACTGACAATGCTGTTCTTATATTTTCTCTACTTTTAGCCCTTTTTTAAAAATCTACACCACGATTGGACTCTGAGCTATACAAGGCATAAAGTCATTGATTGGAGCTGTAAATTATTTGTGGCTATAAATGCTGTGGTAGGGGACACATATCCATGTTGTCCATGTTTTTGTCCTTCTGTGCCATCTCTTGTGTGCCATCTCTTAATGTCTGAGGCAAATGGGGTTGTCTAATGTTTTCGCTCTGTTGCTGTCTGTCTGCCTGAAGCTGGCTTTCTGCACTGGAGAGCACCAAGTGGCTGCAGCACCTGTCCCTGCTGCTTAAGGCGGCGCTGCTTGTGGTCAACGCCGTGGATCGGGACCAAAGGCCCGTTCTGGTGCACTGCTCCGACGGCTGGGACCGCACACCTCAGATTGTTGCTTTGTCCAAACTGCTGCTGGACCCTTATTTCCGCACCATTGAGGTAATTTTAGTCCCAGTAATTTCATTTCCTGTGCAGTTACGATAGCATTTACTTGCAGAAAAGTAAAAGAAATATTAGTTATCTTAAGTTGACATTTGTTTCTACTTAAAAAAAAAATGGTCATCATGTTTGGCCTAAAACTCTGACTCTATTATGAAGTAAGATTTTATTTAAAGTGAAATTTTCATGCAGGGCTTCCAGGTTTTGGTGGAGACCGAGTGGCTGGACTTTGGCCATAAATTTGCAGACCGATGCGGCCATGGAGAAAACTCAGAGGATCTGAACGAGCGCTGCCCTGTCTTCCTGCAATGGCTGGACTGTGTGCACCAGCTGCAGAGGCAGTTTCCATGCTCCTTTGAGTTTAATGAGGCCTTTCTGGTACGTACGTACCAGTGTTTGAAATCAGACTCTGTGATTGTAAAGTCTTCTTAGATCCCGAAATTGGACACTGCAGATGTTTTTCATCGGCAGAAGTGGAAATAGCCCGCCTCTGACTCAAGTGGCATCACACTGAGTTTCCGGTTGTGACATATTTTGTTTGGGTGTGGTTCACAATCCAACGAGGAAACTCCTGTCATCTCTGCTCTTATAAACATACCAGAGCCGTCCGCACAAGTCTCTACATGTGTGTGTGTGTGTGTGTACATGCAGGTGAAGCTGGTACAGCACGCCTACTCCTGTTTGTTTGGCACCTTCCTGTGCAACAGCGGTAAGGAGAGGGAGGACCGCCACGTCCAGGAGAGAACCTGTTCAGTGTGGTCGCTGCTGAGACCGGCCAACCGCACGCTGAGGAACATGCTTTACTCCTCACACTCGGAGACCGTACGTCTTTTATTACTGAAGCTTGTTATAAAAGAAAGGGATTTTTTTTACAAACAACTCCAGCAAGATGATTTAAAAGAGAAGAAAATGTGTCAGTGGAATTAATCCAGAAAAAGTTTATCCTCCTAATTCAAATTTTTTGATTTATTGGTAATTGTTATGGTCTTAACTTGATTTAGGAGTCCTTCTGCCACCCTTCTGAGAGTTGCATTTTGTGGTTACTGCTGTTTTTTCTTCTTTGCATTTCTGTGTGTGTGGGTGTCATTGCCATTAACTATTCTTGAGTGGAAAACCATACTCCCACAACTGCATTCACATGTTGTCAAACCTTACTCATCCATCCATCATCCAACTAGCCGAGTGCTTTGTTTCAGCTTTTTTCACTTGTTCAGTATTTTGCTGTCTCTTGCTTACACCTGGAGTAAGTTTGCAGATATTGTTGCAGGTTCTCCACCCAGTGTGTCACGTGCGAAACCTGATGCTGTGGACGGCGGTCTATCTGCCCAGCTCCTCCCCCACCACCCCTTCCGATGACTCCTGTGCCCCTTACCCTGTGCCCGGTGCCAACCAGGAGGATGCACCACTGGGCAGGTGAGCCTGACCCGCTGGCACCTGAGTTCCCCCCCTGTTCTTCCTTCATGTAAGACAAACACAGGTCGAGGACTCCCCCAGCTGGAGAGGCCTGGCTTTTCAACTCATCTGCGTGGATACTTTGCTCCACTCGGGCCCTCACAGTCACAGATACTGTTGTATGCTCTGCTTATCTCAGGCGTCATTGCAGTCATACCATCATGGAGGAACAACAAGAAGTTGCTTCATTTCAATGTTGACATAGTGTGACAGTTAGCTGAGTTAAAGAGACCAAGTCTGAATGCATTCCCTTTTTCATTTGTGTTTTTTTGTGTTGTTGAGTTTGACATGTGATTACTTTGTTAGCTAAACATTTTATGATGGTTATGTGCAGCTTCAGATTGAATCATAGCCAAAAAAAGGTGTGGTCATGTATTGAAATAGTGTTCCTGTGCGGAATTCTTGACTTGTTTCCTCTCCAGATGTGCGAAGACTCGTTCCTTTGACAACTTGCCCAGTGCATGTGAGCTAGGAAGCTCCCTGGCTCCTAACCGGCGCTCCAGTGACCCAAGCCTCAATGAGAAGTGGCAGGACCACCGGCGCTCTCTGGAGCTCAACATGGCAGTGGGGCCCGATGGAGGGGAGGACCAGGATCAGGAGGTGCTGCCCAATGGAGTGGGACCTTACCCAGACGGAGCGGACTCTGAGCCGGACGATAGTCCGCTGCCCAGTCGCTCACCCACTGAGCTCGTAAAGGGAGCCTCTGTGAGAACCCCAGCAATAGGAGAAGAAGCAGAGGAGGCGGAGCTCTCTGTGGCAGTGGGCGTGGCTGAAAGCCAAATGCAGAATATTCTTCAGGAAGCCAGAAAAGAGGAGGCGTGGGCAGAACTGAGAGATGGAAGTGCTGCTGTCACTCCTGTTATTAATACTGTTGACAAGGAGTTGGAGGAAATAGCAAAAGTTGAGGATGAGTGTGCTCAGGTCAACGGGCCTGAAATGCAAACAGAGGCGTTTACTAATGGTCACTATCCAGAAAATGGCGAAATGGAGGCTGAGGAGGATTTTGAGTCTCCTCCTCTGCCCACACTGAAGGCCGAGGATCCGGATCAACAGGCAGCGGAGATGACTCAGACACCAGAAAATGTAGTGACGCAAGATGTCGAGAACCCTTCTGTAAAAGAGGATGTTGCACATGGAGCCAGTGAGTCCACCTCAGGTGAGCTAGAGCAGCCTGCAGCTCATAGAACTATAACTAACAGCTTTGTGGACAGGTCACCTGAAGAGCCAGGTGTGGATGCGGAGACCTTCCCTGACTCTGAATCTGAATCTGACCGTGTTGTGTCTGAGCCAGTAGAGCAGGCGGAGAAGAGGGCCTCCCCGATGGAAAGCTCAACAGAGACTTTAACTGAAGAGGCCTGCAGCAGACTGGAGCTGCCCACACAGCCACCTGTTTGTCTGAGCCATCAGCCCTGCAGTGATGGCAGGAGCCATCAGCCCTGCTCCAGGAGAGAAAAAGGGCTAGAGGCAGGCGAACAAAGCTTTATCAGAACTTTGAATGGGGGCACCAAGCGACCCTCTGTCAGTGCCTTTCACTCTGTCAGTGCTGACCTCAGCAGGGACGGGCTTTATAATGGAGATGGCTCTGACGGGGTGCCCTGTGGAGGTCCTCACTGGGCCAAAGGGAACGGGGAGCGGGCCCCTCTGAGTCGACAGATATCCCTAGCAAGCTGCAACTCCCTGATCCTTCATCCGCGGGGCAGTTGCTCTCAGCACCGTTTGTGCAACACCCTGCTGGCCCGGGCCGCCATCAGCCCAGAGCAGCCGTCACGCAGTCACCTGGATGATGACGGGCTGACGCTGCACACTGACGCCATCCAGCAGAGGCTGAGGCAGATCGAGGCGGGACACCAGATGGAGGTGGAGACTCTGAAGAAGCAGGTGCAGGAGCTGTGGAGCCGTCTGGAGAATCAGCAGCACACAGGCTCCCACAGGATCAACGGTGACATGGGAGATGAAGTGGTAAGGGACTGACAGGTTGATGATGACTGGTCCCTTATCTTGGGATCCCTTATCGTTTGCTGATTCTGTGTCTCCCTCCATTCAGACCTCAATGACAGACTCTGAGTACAACCTGGACCCCAACTGTTTGTCGCGCTGCAGCACAGAGCTCTTCTCTGAGGCCAGCTGGGAGCAGGTGGACAAGCAGGACACTGAGGTGAGTAGCCGGACTTAGGACATAATGCAATGTCTTTCTTTGGTTGGAGGTTGAATTTATGTACCTCATTGCTGTGCTAATTACAGGTCACTCGTTGGTACCCTGACCATTTAGCAGCCCAGTGTTACGGCTGCGAAAGCAGGTTTTGGCTCGCCACCAGGAAGCATCACTGCAGGTAAAGACTGAGGACCATCCAGGTGCAGAAAAGTTTCAGTTGCCAACGCCGTCAGCAGCGACTCCGCTGTCCTGTTGAAGCTTAAAGACATTTCCTCTGTTTTAACTTGCTCCTCTCCTGATCAGATAGATCCAGACACAATCTAGATTCAGATTGAATGACTTTTGAATTTTTCTCATTGTGAATAGACTTTACTTGCAGACCCAAGCTAATAAAATAAGGCGGTTTATTAATTTTGGTTTTCCCAACAGGGAGTCACTCATTCTCATTGATACATGCACTGTATTCTGTTATGCATATTACTAGCATGGTAAGATTTCAGTTTTTATCCAAAGTACTCATGCTTCTATTATTGAAATAGAAGCATCTCTAAACACAAGCTTATGTGGGCACTATGATCTAGTCTCAATGTGTCTTTATAAAGTTTTGGTTTGAATCACAGCAGTATTTACAACAGTCCACTGTGATTTAGTTATGCAAGATGCATTTTAGTTAGGGTTAGGGCCTCTTATGATTTAGAATTGTATTTCCACAAAGTGAAATACGAGAGTCAGACTCATCAGAGGCTCAGATGCCTCGACTCTAATACTCCATATCTGCATTTTGTTAACACAGGTGATCTGGGGTCCTTTAATTCAAAGCATGTCATGGTGATTGGTTGCTAGATTGATTTATGTAATTAAAAATTGTTAGATAGGGCTTGTGGCTCTTCCTCACTGATGTGCCTCAAGACATAACTGTAGAATAAATGGCCAGATTGAACAAGATTTGTTCAATTTGTCCATTTATAGTTGACCTGGAAGCTCTATGATATCTGCCTTGTAGTGTGCAACAACATTGATGGTGGTGTATTTTGGCTTTATGTCTCATTCTAGCAGCTGTTGGTATTTCCTCTCGTGTTTTCATTTCCTCATATCACTGTTGTCTGGTCCAAACGTTGTTTATTATTTTGTTTTCCTGGTGGGTTGGATCAAGTTAATCACTGAGGGGCAGAGACTTTAGCAGGATTCCAGTGTGGTCTGGACTCTAGACTGTAGAGTTGTAATCTGAAGCTTATTCAGTTCTGGATTCAAAAACAAAATTTGCAGTTGCAGTTGTCTCACACTTGCGGCTGACTCAGATTTTCAAACATTTTTCTGATTTTCTTAAAAGTTGTAAAGCTCAACACACATCTTCAGCAGGAAGTGTGTTTCAATAGCGTGTGTTTTTAAGTTTTCTCCACTGTCCAGTCAGTTCTTATCCATTGTCTGCCCCTCTCCTCCTCTACAGTGGCAGAGAACCTGTCCAGGAGGTCTGGTGAGATCCGGCTCCCCATCCCAAACCACGCACCCTCTCTCCGCCCTTTTAACTGACCATCACTGCACCTTCCTCATCCCAAACCCCACCCCCCAACCCACCTGGCCCTGTTGCATCTGGTTTCCCTTTATTGTGTTTTAGTTGTCAGCATATTCTCAGGGAAAAACTCTTTGTTTCTGAGATGTAGTGACTTATCTTTGTTTTCATTCAGTGGTTTATAAATTGGCTGTGACTGTGAGCAGGCTGCTGCCAGTGGGACAGCTGTGTTTGGTCGAGGGCTGATTATAATTTCTCCAGAAAAATTGGAAATCAAATAAATATAATCTTCCTCAACTTCCCCAATCTCCACCCTCCTCCTTCCATGGCACGACATCAGCATCCCACCCTCCCACCCCCCTAAACACTCACCCTGGCAGCAGGCTGCCCCACACCAGCCCTGCAACTTACCTCCCAGCAGCACAGCATGGAACTGAATACCTCTCAGTCCACCTGGTCGTTTAAAAGGCCGCTGAAATTTGATTGATATAATTATTATTATTTTCCATTTCTGCACAGGGTGAGTACAGGCAGGTAGAAGGGACCACTGTGTGTGTATTGTGTGTGTGTGGGTATGTGTAAGAGTGTGAGCATGGCCTTACATCTGAGTCTGAGCATGGGTAATCTGAAGCCTCCAGTGTGACCTGCCTTCCTGTCCAGTGATGGTTACTGTTTTTAATGGGCTGAATAATGAAGTTAGCACTGCTGAGTGTCAGAGCACCTGTGCTAACCTGCCATTTAGTAAAACATCAAGGAGAATTGGGACTGAGCAGTGTGCAAAGTAGAGGTCATCACAGGTCCAATGATTTGAACCCCGTTCCAAAATGGACTCTCCTACTCGAACCTGATGTTTCAAAAGAGAGAGACCGTGTCCTCATGAAAACTTAAATAATTTTAAGACAAGTAAAACATCCAATACCAACAATACAAAAACATTCTAGGTGACAGACTTAGTCAGTGCACTGATTTTATATCTGCAAATCAAATTCCAAAAGAACTGTAATTAATTGCTAAAATCTTGTCTTTTCTAAAACAATCTCGGCTTCAGTTCCCTTATCAGAACAAAGCTCTGGTCACAAGATCAGACCTGATAAGGTCGCGTCCATTTGGATATTCTTGGGAGTCAGACGTACTGACACACCAACCAGAGACCTAAAGCAAGACCTTACCCAACCCGATAAGACTGAATCGTGGAACTGTGATGACCTCTAGTGCTTTGCTCACTCATTTCTTTGAGTTTCACACCTGCTTTACCCCTGTTTTATCTTGCGTCGCCAGTAATGATCAGATTATTATCAGACACAGCCAATACAAGGTGACCCCCCCCCCCATCCTTTTCATATCAGGGTTCTGTTCTTCAGATGTGATCTCAATAAACCAGATTATCTATAATCCTGCCAACAACACAGATACTTGGATTCATAGTGTTGGATGTCGTCTCATAGACTGACATGTTACTGTTGCTAATGCAGCTGCTCAGAAGCATAAGTAATCAGTATTATTATGATAGCAGTCTGATGTGGTGGACTGATATCTGCACTGATTTTGATCATATTAATCAAATCACACATCAGCGGGAAATTCAGAGCAATGGAATAAGATTGATTCAGAATATTTCAGCTGTGTTCAAGTATTTAATTATGATGCAGCATTTAATTATGTTTCCATCGGAATGTCATAATTAACTTTGTGATTTATTGCTCCATAATTTTAACATCAGTCAGACACTGGATGTGTTTCTTCTGGTCCATGTGTCCAAAACTAAATTTGACTTGGGTCTTGTTTTAGGTTAGAATTTTGGGTAATTTTATCATGTTTCAATTTTATAACTACTTATTTTTGTCCTCCCAGGATTTATTTGTATGTGTAAATAGGTTAGTTCATGGACTTTAATTAAAAGGCACTTCATCTTTGAATAATTCTCAAATCCAGGCTAACTCAATTTTCATATATGAAGAACAGGACCTTAGCATAAGTGTAAAGGAGCTGAGTCACATGTAAACATGATCTAAGAAGGAGACGCATGGTGACTGTAGGTGTGAAGAGGCTCTATGGCAGGGTCCAGCAGTGACCGCTCTCTGTCCTTCTGCAGGAACTGCGGTAACGTGTTCTGCGCCAGCTGTTGCGACCAGAAGATCCCAGTGCCAAGCCAGCAGCTGTTTGAGCCCAGCCGTGTCTGTAAGACCTGCTACAGCAGCCTCCATCCTTGCTCAATTCCCCTGGACCTGGAGCTGGAGAAACCCATCACAGCCAGCTCCAACTGAGGCTCAGAGGACCAGGTCAGGAGAGGGGGAGTCGGGCTGAGCGACACAGGCGCACTGCTGAGAAAGAGCACAGGAGCTGCACAGAATGTCCCGTGTGTGTGTGTGTGTGTGTGTGTGTGTGTGTGTGTGTGTGTGTGTGTGTGTGTGTGTGTGTGTGTGTGTGTGTGTGTGTGTGTGTGTGTGTGTGTGTGTGTGTGTGTGTGTGTGTGTGTGTGTGTGTGTGTGTGTGTTTGAGAGAGGAAAAATTGCACATTTGCCACAGAGGGTTTGTGGCAGTGATGGGACTGCAGTCCAGGGCCGGACAAGTGAAAATGGACAACCTGGTGCCTTGGACCAGGCAGGCAGAGAAGATTTTTTCACTCTGTTGCTGAAGTCTCCTGGAGGACTTTGGTCCACTGCTTTCCCTGCTAACCCGTGATTCTCATCACACTTCTACCCACCAACATGGACTTCTTCTTTTCTCTAGTGGGTGTAAGATCAGCAGTGATGAGGGAAATATCCCAGCAATCATTAGACTGTCACTCAACATCAGAAATGTCTGAATAGTGATGCTCACAAATGTTGTTTAGAGAAACTTAAAGGGTCAGTTCACCCAAATGACCAAATTTACTATTTAGCTCTTGTCCTCATATCTCAACAAAATGGAGAGATGAGAACAGATTTCTGTCAAAATTAAATAGAGGCTACAGCTATGCTTTTCTTTATAGATTAATCAGCAAGTCATTTTATCACTATATCCATAATCGATTAATCTGTTGATTATTTTCATAATCGGTTAATCTGTTCATTATTTTCTCGATTAATTGATAAGTTGTTTGGTCCATAAAATGGTGAAAAATGTCGGTAGTGTTTCCCAAAACCCCAAGATGATGTTTTGTTTTTGTCCACACACCAAAGAAATTCAGTTTACTGTCATAGAGGAGCAAAGAAACCAGAAAATATTCGCATTTAAAGTAGCTGAAATAAGAGAATTTGTACTGGGGTTTTTTTTTCATAAAAAGGTACTTGAACTGATTAATCGATTATCAAAATAGTTGGCGATTAATTAAGTAGTCGATTACTAATCGATTAACTGTTGCAGCTGTAATTACGATAAATCAGAGCCCATAGCTTCATAATATTGAAATAACTTGTTTGGTCCAGCCAACAGCCAAAGTACAAAGTTTTGTTTAAAAACATTTTCTTTTACATTTGAGAAGCTGAAAGAAGAGTGTTTGGAATAAGGATCAAATCTTTTTCTGTAAGTTGACTTTTCATTTGTTAAATATATAGAGTTGCACTTCTATACAGTTTCTGTACAGTTAAGGATTTTCAGCACCAGAGGCTGGATCCTACATTTCCCATAATGCAACTCCATAGTGTTTTTGTATGCTCTCTGCCAGGTAACCAGCCACAAATTTTAAACTCCACACCAGAATTCTGGTGTATGCTTGTGGACACAGCATCCAAGGAGAGATAACCCTGATGACATCACTATGATATATCAGTGTAATTTGAAAAAGCTTTCCCTCTGCCACAGACGGACAGCATACAGCAGTTTCCTTAAACTAACGGATAGGATTATTGGGTGAACTGATCCTTTAATATCAACAGCATATTTGCTTGCTTTTGGTTTTTGGTGAGTTTCAATCAGCATTAACACAGAATGGCACAGACATACATAATATATATTACACACACACACAAAAATACAAAACACAAAAAAATCCATTGCCATTTGGAGTTTGTGTTTGAAGTGTTAAATTCAGCCCATACATATTGAAAGGTTGAGGATTTAAAACCCTTGTTGATCATTAACAAAAACCCTGTTGGGGCTGTTGTTTTTCTCTCAAACTACCACTTCTTTGAATCCTACAGTCAGGGGACTGATTTATTATCATTTTAAAACAATCAGATGTGCGAGTCTCACAACAGGACTTTTTAGGGCGAGATGTGTGGAGCAGCTGACGGCCGCAGCTCTTCCTCACTGACTGACTGTTATGACTCCTCCACTGGGAGTGTAAGATGCGTTGTGGCGTTGTCGCTTTGTGTCAGGCGGCAGACGAACTGCAGGTCATTTGTGCCCGACACAAACTGACTGAGTGTGTAATCTCTCCTGCCAGCCACACCTCCATGCTCTTCACTCACAACAGCCCCATTTTCATCCTTCTTACCCAGCAGGCCCTGGCGCTTTTCAAACCTTTGTGCGAAATCAGAAGTGAAGGTGTGAATTAGACCATATTCTTGTGTGTCTTATTGTTATTGTTTTTGAGGCGGAAGTCAATCGTGGCCTCAGATTTCTGTTTTGAAATCAGCAGCAGCAGCAGAAAGGGCTTTTGGCGTTTTCCTAAAACTCTGTAACTGAACATGAATCCTGTTAGAGAAGCTCCACTGAGACGCCCACTCTGCCTAACACCCATTCAATGACCTTACACACACACATTTTTTGTAAAATAAATGAATTAAATAATATATTCAGATACCTATATAGAGTTTAAGAAAATGTATAGAATCCTTGAATAGTGGCTCACTTAATTTTTTTTTATTATTATTTCTTTGTTTTCTTATATTGTCAATGGCAGAAAATGTCTATTTTGCAACCTGTTGATGAAGACAGGTATGTTTGGTTTTTTTAAATAGAGAAGCAGGGTGTCCTGTTTTGATGCTGCAGTGGGTTTTTTCCCCCCTTTTAAATGCGATCTTTGAAATGATTTTATTTATTGAGGTTTTGTTGTTGAATTGCTGTTTTTAAAATCCAGACAGTTCAAATTGCCACAGGATAATCAGTGTTTATGAGCTGGGAAGTGATAGATGGTTCTGATCTGAAGCTGCAACCACACTCGTCATTTCTGTTCTGTAACAGCATGGTCATGACGATCACATGTCAAAACAAAATGAAATGACGCGTGTCTGTAGCCAATGAGACGTCAATGCACTGAGAGAACCGTGGTCCAAAACGAGCAGCCTGAACCCAAAATAAAAGCCCCCCCCCCCACAAACACACGCATACACACAAACACACAGTGACTCCATTCTAACTCATCAAACAAACACTACCTCTACTTTGTACACACATTCACACTTGGCTTGTAGTTGCTGAGTGACCTTTGTTTTCCAGACTCACGTCATCAAGAAAGGCCTTTGTTGTAACAATAGGAAATCGTTGTTTTTTTTTGTTTTGTATTTTACCCCCTGTTAAAAGTACAGCACACGGCAGCGGCGGCGGCGGTGTTCTTTTTGAGACAGCCAAAAGTGTTTGTTCCTCATCACCCAGCTTGTCCTGTCGATGTGCTTCTCCACACTGGATGACAGAGTTGTAAGTCGACCGATCAGGCCCCCTTTAAACCCTCAAAAGAATAAATAATGGAAGGCTGGATATAGATACAGGGATTAGGATAGATTGAAGCGCAGCCACTTTTGAAATGGTCAGAACAACAACAGTTCAAGTGTTTTTCCCCACTGCCTCTTGTGGACGTGGTGAACATGTTTAATTCTTGACCTTTACTCTTTCAAGTGGAACAAGAGGGAAAAAAGCAATTGTTTGTCCCTCATAGATGCGACTGTCGTTTCTATGAATTACATACTTAAAAAACCCTTGAGAAAGTGACACCATGGCAAAAGGAGCTAGGCTCACTGACCGAATATTAATTTAGTTTGGGATATATTTGAGATGGTACTACTGCAGCAAATTAAACTTTTGGTGTAACCCTGACCAGCCTCTTCACCTACTGTCGTAGATAAAGTTGAGAACTGATCTGAGACCAGAATATCGGCTCTGCATCTTAGAATCTTTAGTGTATAATGGTGACGTAAACCCGGGCCTCTAATCTAACATTGACTGCCCCTGTTAACAGATGATTTATTCAGAGGCTTAACACTCCTCCCTGATGTATGTGTCTGTTTTCTAAACGCATAGAAAATGTTTTCAAACGCTGCAGAATTCACGATCTCGGAAATACAGACTATGAGATGTCACAGCCAAGGACGGCAGCAGA
Source organism: Scophthalmus maximus (assembly GCF_022379125.1). Lineage (NCBI taxonomy): Eukaryota > Metazoa > Chordata > Actinopteri > Pleuronectiformes > Scophthalmidae > Scophthalmus > Scophthalmus maximus. Next base: position 22,532,150 of record NC_061517.1, on the reverse strand, counting down.
ATTCTCACTCTTGTCATTTCAACACCATCACAGGCATGTGGGGCACCGCGCTCCTCTTGTTCAACAATCCACGAATGTGAATCGTCTTTAAAAAAAAAAAAAAGAAGAAGAAGAGCGAGAGAGGCTATTTTTTGCACATGATATTAAGTAGACACTGCCACAGAGAGCATCAAAATAAAGCTTTTCAGTATTGTATCGAGCATGATGGTCGGTGGGGTTGTGTGTGTGGGAGGGTTTGGGTTACACACACGTTGCCAGGTTGATCCCTTGTTGTCTTTGCCCTTCACCTGCGCTGACCTGTCACTGCAACGGCCCAGTAATCACATGGCGTGAGTGTGAACATGTGAATGTTTCAAAGACTGCGTGCGTGCGTCTCTCTTTTGGCGGAGACTGGTGCCAAGCAGTTTTACTACGGGTCTCTCACAAAGGGATCACTCGCGCTTTTTGTTTCATCTTCCTCCCCGCTTCTGTTTGATGAGCACTTTGACCCATCTCATGTCTGTCAGAGGAGTAGCTGTGCGTAGCGATTTCCTGTAATAAGTGCTCCGTGTTCAGTCGAAATATTTTGGATTTTTTTTTTTGGATTTACTTTAAAGAGCATTACATTGTTGTAGAATTAAAGGAAGAATAAACTAGATGGGCCCACTGTGTTGTCTGCAAGCAGCGCCTGACACCTGCTCTCACTGCTACAGGCTGACGCAGTGGAATATCTGCAAGCACGTGCGCGCGCACACGCACGGAGAGAGAGGGAGAGAGGAGAAAACCGTTAAAACATTTCAGTCGTGTTTAATGCATGTACTCGGTCTACATCTCTAAATCATACTGTCTAACATCAATGTCTACTTATTAAAATGTTCAGCATCAAGTGAATACATGACAGAAAAGAACAACCAAGAGAAATAATCAACACTGAAGTTAGTCATGCCCACTGATGTGACGAACGGAGGTGGTCTTACTGGCTCCGAAGAGAGACGATGCTAGAAAAGGGACGACCACTAAACTTCAAATCACTGCACAGAGACACAGACGGGACATCTGTACCCATAATCAGCAGCAGCGTCAGAGTCAGAGAAAGCTGAGGCGGCCTGACCGCACGGCGCCTGGCGGTCACAGGCAGAGCTGCGTGTTTCTTCATCTTCGGTTTGCTAAAAACAACACAAGGAACACCTGGAGCAAAAAGCGTCGCTTTGTAATTGTTTCACAAAGTATGGCCGGACGACGACTGTCAATTAAGCAATCATATGCAATTTTACACGTCAACTATTCAGTCGAGAGGACCACACATTTGATCCACAGAAAGAAGACTGGTCATTTGACAAGATCGAGCTTTTGATTCCCGTTCAATTCCAATCTCGTGTGCAAAGTGTTGCTTCCTCAGAGTTTTCTCCTCGTGAGTGATATGAGCATCAAACGTTGGTTTGGTTCTCTGAACTGAGAAGAAACTCAAATTAGATTCAGAAATCTTCACGTGTCCTATCCACTGACATCATTTAACTCCCTGCAACAGCTTTAAAAACTCAGTTTTAAAAAAAATAGACATGGCTTCACCAGCCGACTGTTCCCTTTATCTATAAAAACTCAGACAGCAATATTTACAACTTGTGTTTATATATATATATATATCTCTATATATATATATTATAAAGTAGATTCTCTGGACATGAAGATCAGTGTAGGTTCCCTTTCACCAAGTGTACTGAAAGCACGGCAGAAAACAGGATTGTCGCAGGAGACGTCTCCCAGTGCAGGTTTATGTGTCGCTGAACGAGGAGGTGAGACTGTACAGGCAATGAGGCTGGAAGTCAGCCTGACTGTGTGTGCGTGTGTGCGTGCTTGGTGTGGATCAAGGGTCTCCATTTGTTTCTCTTTGAACCTCTGGAGCAGAACTGGGTTCACACTGATGACTGGTCCCACACCTGCAAGACAAGAGCAGGGACATCAGATCACAATTGTCCTTTGTATTGACTATGTAGACAGGAGATTCATTCATATGACGATATCGGTGTACATGTCGATACAATTGGAGGCAGCTGTTTAACATCAGCAGGTGTGTGAACATCTTAAATGGCAAGCGATTCCATTAAATGGTGCTTTTCTTGTGGACTATTTTCAGGGGGGGAATAAAAACATGTTTGGTAAACTGAGTATTTGCAGCAGCAGGACAGTATGTGTAACTGAGTCAAAATGAAGGAACAAACTGTGCAACTGTCATTCATTATTAATAGATAAGTTGAGTCGAGAGGCCAAAGAATTGTGAGAATGATGCATCATTTCTGAGCAGAACAACACTCGACAGTACACAACTGGTTCTAGCAATTGGAAAAGGAACAGGTATATATTAATGGCTCAGGAAAAGGACTTATGAAATAAAATCAAATCGCAAAGATGCAAAGTGCCCATTAAATACAATAAGTCTTTTGCTACCAAAGGTAATCTTTGTTTTTGTAGCTTTCATAACATTTTCATTTGTTCTTTAATGTATATATCTTAATATTTCTGATTATTGTATTTATTGTGTAATAGTATTGTAAATTGTTTTCATTTATATTGTTTGTTTGTTTGTTTAAAGCAAACAATAAAAGTATGACTCTTTTGGCAAACACCATCATCCCCACAGTACCTTGTTAACAGGAGCGAGCTGTGTTCGGACAGACCCAGCATGGAGTCGGGTGCTGTCCCCGAATCTCCCAGGGGACCTCTCCCTGCGACTGTCCAGCACTCGGCCAGGCGACTTCTCTCTGTCAAGTGGTCGGGCAGGAGATTTGTCCCGTCTGAATTCGGTGCGGCCCTCCCGGTAGCGATGCGGGGTGCTGGGCTCTCGATGCAGGCCGTCGTGGCTGCCGGGGCCCGAGGACAAACGCTTGGAGATGTGCTCTGTGTAGGTGGGCGGGCCTCTCTTACTGGGACTGCTGTAAAAGACACAACAGGGAGCAGCATGTCACGACAATGTGTGAACAAGAAGATGATATATTTTTGCAGTAGATGGTGTCGTTGGCCTAGTCAAAAATCATATTCCTAGTGGTTTAAATACCTACAACAAATGTGTTTCGATGTGATTTGTTTATTGTGTTTGGCAAGTGTTTTAGTCTCTCCTACACAGTGCAATTTAACTTCAGTTTTTTGTCTCTATTTTAATGTGTTTTTTTCCAAACATGACAGAGGGAGCTGACCCTCGACTGGAGCCACTCCTCTGCAGCTCTCCAGACTCTCTGATCAGACTTCCCTTACAGCAGATGACCCGCAGTTTGTTCTGGTAGGATGAGGCCAGGTAAATGGCCCCGGAAGAGATGGCTGGGCCCAGGTAGCGAGGGCTGGGGATGTCTAGGTGGGCCAGCACTGTCGGACTAGAAGCAAAGACAGTGACGTAGGAGCTAAAGCTAACAACAAAAATCCAAATGTTGAAAAAAATATCAAGTACAGCTTATCTGGTCTGTCTCACCCCAGAGCTGCATGTCCCTGAACCTCGATGACATCCAGGGAGTTGAAGTAGGTGACAAACAGGTAAGGCTCTCTGTAGGCTGCACTCGACATGAATCACGGAATTGTACAGATGTCAACATTTGATGCCCTGTTTTTCTGTATCAATGCAGCATAAAACTGTGCGAGTTACAAAGCTTACGTACCAAAAGACAGAGGCAGACGGCTCCACTTAATCTCCTCGGTGCGGCTCCTTCGTCCGTACGTGTCCACAAACACTCCAAACTCTGTCACACAAATAAAGATTACTATACACTCCTATTGTGTCCGACCTCCGGGCAGAAAGAGGACAATAGCGCAGAGTGCAGTCACTAAAATCAAATCTCATTTGAATTTTCTAGGAAATATCGATACTTGAAAATATACTTGTGTATATAGTGGTGGTGGTTGGCTCACAGTGATGGTCTATGATTATCTTGTATCGTATCTGCTGCCACACTGAGAGCCCTTCACTGTCTCTACTGTAAAGAGCAGTTTGATCACACCCACCGTGAAAACACAGCAGGTATTCCTCCTTCTGCATGCTGCTGGCCACCTGCATGATGGCGATGGGGAAACTGTGGGACGAGGCTGCAAACACCGCGGAGGCCAGTGACATGTCGTTCTTATCCAGGAACTCTGCGGTGGACAAAGCACAGGACCAGTCTATGGGTCAGACACCGTGTTTCACTTTATGATCCTTGGTAACAACCTCGGTCCAGTTAAAGCAAAGATAAGTACATTTTTAAAAAAAAAGTCATCATTCACGCAGAAGGGCCCCTGCAGTGGAGCTGGACTTTTTATGTTACACAAATGTCTGTAATGATACAAAGTGTGTAAAACAAACCCTTTCTGATGACATTCTATATAGGCTTATACTGTAGCTACTGCTATAACTCTGCAAAAAAAATGGTGAAGTTTAATATTTGTGTTTGAGTAGAGTGACAGAAAAACACAGAAACTAGTAGTGAGGGGGTTTTTTTCTTCATGTTTTTAAATTAAAGCAAACAATAACACTACTTGTGTCCTTACCCTCGAGCACAAACTGCTTCATTTCAATCTCGTAGAACTTGTTGGTGCCAATTATGATGCTGTAGCTGGTCAGATGGATGCAGCTGCAGGGCTCCAGAGTTTCAATCTCCTGTTTGGGATCAAGGATTTGTAGGTGAGTAAAAGACAAAGAAGAGGGTTGTAGTTCTGGTTAAGTTTGGTACTTTTTGGTTTAACTAGCATTTATGATGGCAAAAGGCCTCCATTACAATATTGTCCTGTATTACTGCCATTTTCAGTTGATTCAGTTGGTGAAATTCAGCTTTTGTGAACATTTTAATATGGCTTCTAATTCACACAACTCTGGGATCAAGATACCTTTGCATTCCTATTTCAAATGGCTTTTTTATTGATAACTTGTCTTTATATTGTGTAATGAAGCTCTTTGTAGTGTTTCATACATCCCACTGTATTTCATTGTGTAACCATAATTAATATTGACCACTGTATATGGCACTAGCAGGTCATACTCACCTTACGAATACAGTATTTGTTGAGATTGTCATTGTAGCGCAGAATGGTTATCTTGTTAGGCATTGCAGCACATATACAAGGACCACTGTCGATCTGTAAAGAGAATGCGTATGTCACTTTCTAAAGTCAGTTTTTCTAGAAGCATGAAAGAAAGTGCTTTTCAAGTAATGAAGCAGACAATCTGCCTCCATTCAAGTTTCACAGGGGGGAAGAAGACCTACTCTCCCAGCAGCGAACAGATGGCAGCCCTTCACTGTCTCAAAGATGTAGGGAGCCAGTTCAGACTGGCTGGGCAGGTGTGACTGGGCCAGAGACTGCTTCACTCTCTTTATCTCCACCAGACACAGCGCCCTCTCGTCCCCTGCAGCACACACACACACACACACACACACACACACACACACACACACACACACACACACACACACACACACACACACACACACACACACACACAGACACACACACACAGACACACACACACACAGACACACACAGACAGGCGTTACACAGTAGCCGATGTCCCAGGATGAGCAGACAGCTCACCTCTAAGACATTGTACTGTCCCGTGTAACAACATGCATCATATCTTCAAATTCCAGCAGAATGATCCGAATGGTAGTATGGCCTCTTAAGAATCTGACTCATTAATGGCAGCACCTCGCTGGTGCTGATTATGCAGTTACCTATGGCAGGAGATTTCAACTTTGAATTCAGTTGAACAAATTAAAGGTCGAGACTCAAGACTAATTCTGCTGCTCGGTTAGCATCAATTGAAAATGACAAAAGCCAGGATATCTCACCAACGATCATCAGTAGTTTCTCCTGCTCTTTGATGATGTGGATCTGAAAGACTGATCCCAGACCAGGGATGTGAGTTAGGGAGTTCTTTATAACGTTCAGGGCATACAGACCCTCCTCGGAGCCCACCATCACGATCTGCAGCACAGCAACAACACACACTTGGTAACAGAACCACAATTGTTCTGGTGAACATGGTGAAACTTGGAAACTTTGATGGTGAGCCTCGAGCATCTGCTCTGTACTCTACGTTTGTCCATTCATTTAGATCATTCTACTTTTGAACATGACTGCCACTGTGGGAAAGAATGGTGTTTTCTAAATGATCATAATGTCTATTATGTTTTGTAATTTATTCTACACACCAATACCTGATCTGTGAGAGGGAGGGTGCAGTTAATGTCCAGCCTATCATCTCCCTCCAGCTTTAGTAGAGAGTTTCCTAGCAGCTTCTGTAGGATCAGAGAGAGGTCAAGGGTCAGCGGAATCCCAACCTCAACATGAGCATAGGGGGAGGCAGCAGAGGAGCAGAACAGTGGGGGTCAGGTGGCTGTGTGCAGGTTTACATTATAAGTCAGTTTACCAAGTTTTAAGTTCATGTTTCAAGCAGTGCTTCTGACAATTACATTGCGCTGCATGAACGTTTTTAATTACCTGTGTAAAACCTGATGGAAAACATACCATGTGTAACTTTTAAAATAAATTAAATTAAAAGTAAATATAAGTATTTCCTGTTAATGTCAGTCCGGTACGCACAGTTTTCGTCAAAACTATCACAGCCATAAGTGATGAGAGACAAGTAACACAACCATTGTGTTTACATTCGGCTTTGTTGACTCATTATAACCAGTGTTAGCAACATGAAACCTATTTAATAGACACCTCAACAGACTGGGTGTTTCATAAATTTTAGTTATTAGCCATTAATTTCCATAACTCTGTTCAGTAAGGCCTTTGACAGATGTTTTCTGCAGCTAACTTAAGTTTTTTAGTTTTTAATAACGCAACTCAAAATGGCCTCTAGCAAATATTTGAGACCATTATATATTCAAATCCTGATTGCTTTCTACCCTTTACAGTATATTAAAGTAAATCATCTAAATGAGTTTAAGAGCCACACTTAGTTAAGTTACATAAACGATAATGTAACATTTACTAGTTGTTTTGTCAATATGAATTCCATGAAGAATAATGTTTAATACCATGAGGTACCTCACTCTTGATGGGCTAATCTGAGTGTGACGGGAAAGTGAAAACATAGTGTAGTTTTAAGGCATTTGAGTCAAGTTGGTGTTGTCGAGTTCGTGTCTTGTGTCTCACAGATGAGCCAGAGTCATGTGACTTGAGCCCCAGTTTTCTAGTGAGTGTGCAGAGGGGCAGCAGGGGAAAAAACAAACAAGTACAACAGCAGGTAAAAAAAAAAAAGTTGTGATCCTTGGTCTTCTGGACAGGACGACTGAAGAGGATCAACCAAAGATGATCAAACATCTTGGTTAGAATTGGTTTGTTTAACAGGACACCAAAGAAAGGGAGGAATATTTCAGCAGCATCCAAATTATCACACCAACACAGTTTGTACAGGACACGAGGACAGTGAGAGTGAAGAGTGGTCACAGCAGGTGAGATGACAGCAGGGGGAAGGAGAGCGGTGACCCACCAACACAATGGCAGACACATGCACTACTGCGCGCCTTGTGTGTGTGTGTGTGTGTGTGTGTGTGTGTGTGTGTGTGTGTCAGTAAGTCTTGTAACTGTTTCTTGGTAACTCTTTACCTGCACTAGAGGCGACAGAACCATTAGTCTTTTGGACACAGCAGCCTATGTGTGCAATGAAACCCAATGGAAATGGGCAGAACAGAGCAAATCAACGAGACGTGCCCATATATGGGACACACGATGATGCAGGATGAAAAAGCAACAAACAGGAGTCAGAAAGACAAAGAGGGAGAGGAGAGAAAGAGAAGAGGAGAGAAGAAGGGGACAATTAACGACACGTATAAGTGAAACTGCAGGTCATCCATTAAACTCTAAACCTCAAACCTATGTGTTGAAATGACGACAGAGGGTATATAGCCCCCAAACAATTAAGCAGTGAGTTCACGACTGCAGCCACAGACAAGACAGTTATCCGTGACCGTGGTCGTAACGGTTTATTTGCTGACACTGATGATGCAGAGAGGCAGTCGCCCCAGTTGCCCCCTGCCTCCTCCAGGGACACTCACTGCGTCGGCCTCGGCCTTCTCCCGGGAGGCTCGCCCCCCGGCCACCACAGACTCTATGACGGCCACCCAGCGCTGTTTGTCCGGGAAACTGGGAGCCATGAAGTAAATAGACTGTCCAGGCCAGCAGGGGTTGTGACAACAAGACTCCAGCTTCAGGACGTAGGGAACATCTGACACATAGGGAACAGAGAGGTGAGCGATGACTTCAGTATACTTCTCATTAGCTCATTGGTTTCTAATATGACTAAGTAAAAATCACAACATGCTTCATTTTGCATTGGCCCTCTGGAACCTTGTCAATGAGCCCTGAGGTTTGGCTTTTCAGACCAAACTTTGACAAAAAACAGCTCTTCTGAGATACTTGTTAAAAGCATCATAAACATGAGAGTGATGTCTTTAAGTATCACGAAAATATGATGTAATTCTTGGGGAATGTTTTACAAGACAATGGAGAGACACTCTGTTTACCTGACTTGGCTGTGTTTGGTAGCTCCGATGCTCCGACAGCTCCATGGACCATCACCTCTCCGCCTGACAGACACAGGTCAAACTCCTCCAGTGGCTTCACTGCGTCTGAGCAACAGACACAGGACAAACAGATCTGAAACTGGAGGTAGTATTTGGCAACTCTAGTAAGTGTATGAATCACGGTGTTCTATTCATTATCAAGACAGGTAAACAACCTTCTCTGGGCTCTGTCTCGTAGATGGACACTTTAGTCCCATCCAAGACCACATACTTCCTCTCCCAGCCTTGGCCTCGCTTCCCATTCCTGCAAACACACAAAGCATCTGCATCATTACAAAACAGAGGATGAAGATGAACAGTAGTGTAAACTATACAAAAGACTTTTTTTTCTTCTTTTTTTTTTTTTTAAACAAAACAGTTTAAGTACTAGATGAGTGGATTTTGCCAGACAGATCAGAACAGAGAGTGCCTGAGAGGACTTGTGTTTAGTAACATCAGGCTGCCTGATCAGTGGGAGGAGGGCACGGTGGATATATAATGGATTCACAGATTACACTGTGGGCACTACATGCCTCCAGAACAGCTTCGGTGCACCTTGATGTAGATTTAAAAGCTTTTAGAGCGTCCAACTGAACTGAAGCTTTAGTGTTGCAAATGACTTAATAAGTGCTAAATAATGAGTAAATGTATGGGTAATACACACTGTCCCACCTTTGAGAAGCTTTGAAGGTTAAAGCGCTACTTAAGGTGTGTTTTGGTCCGTGCCCGACTCGATTTTTGGACCCTCATCCCCCCATCTGCACCCCAGGAGTTATATTCATGGCTAAAGAACAGCAGGAAAAAAAGCTTCACTATGTCCGTGGCTAACCTGGGCTGTTTCATCCAGCCTTCCAAGTGCATGTGTCCGCCGGCTTCTTTGAGCTGCTGGCCTGGTGAGCTACCTTTGTCCCGACACAGGGCCTCGGACAGATGCAGTGAGCAGTCACTGGACATGCCACATGTGGCTGGCAGGCAGGGGGAGCATTTAGGGTGGCACAAGGCGTGACACTCTGAGCGGAAGAAAAAAACATGGCAAAAGGGAGAGCAATGCCAGAACAAAATATGATTCATATTCTGAACATTAGAGCATGTAAACCTTTTCAAGTGGAAACCCAAATTAAAAGTAGGTACCTGAAAATATGCATAATATGTTTAAATATATAAAAGAAATATTTAAAAGAAATTTGAGATGTGTGAGACCATCACATGCTCTCACACATTCTAATAGTTACAGTAGTAATAGTTAGCTAATATTACAATATTCACTATACAACAGAATAAAACCAAAACAAATTAAATGTTGGCTGTAATAGAAATTCGCTTGCACAGTAAAATACAGACAACAATTATGTGTTTGTTTGTTTTTTTCTCAGTTGACATGAAGGTGAAGTGTATCACTGAGTTCAGGGCTGTCCCTTTGAACACACATGTAACTCACCGAGACACGTGGCGGCTTGGCGACCAAAGTGAACAGTATCAAGGCACACAGTACACTTGGCCGCTCTCATGTTGAGTCCCACGGTGAAGCGGTGAGGGGTGTTGTGGTGCACCACTCTCTCTCTCTCCCGCTCTCTGTCCCTCTGACTGTCCTTCATGCGACGGCTATATTCTGAATACAATTAGGGAACACAGCAAGGGCAGGTATCTCCTGTATGTCTGAGTGTGTCATGTACATCAGTCACTTGAAAACCTTAGTGCACCATGCCATACAAGCTATGAAATCAGTTTAACAAAAGAAGGGTTCCAAGAGCTGCAAGATGTTTTGCAAAATGCTTAAGCGAGTGAACTGTGAAGACAAAATGTTTGAAAAAATGAATATTGATTCAATCAGTCCCTTTGCTTGTGCCCACTCACTGTTGCATTTTAAAGGCATTATTAAATTGATATCAAGTTTTCTGTTGTGTGACTGTGCAAGATTGTGTTCTCCTGAGGTTGGACGTCATGTACAAGTCTTAACATGTAAACACTAATAGTCGATAACTATCTCTACTTTTTTCCCCGATATTTACAGTAAGTAACTGATAACTTCTGGATTTTCTGCAGTTTTTCTTTACCATTATATATATATATAAATCTCTGTAAGGTTTTGGTTAACATTTGTGATTTTATGGTCTATTGTTTTCTTCTTACATCTTCCGTTACTGTTTCTGGTGCCGTCACAATCACAAAATTTCCTCGCAATCAAAGAATCATCTGGCCTTGACTCTTGTTGTAACCATGGCTCTTTTATAAGAAGAAATACAATGACTGAATAATACCTTTAATTGTTTTCAGGGTGTGGGTTCAAACATTGTACTAACCATATGGTACACCTCTGTTAGTGTATGATGTGATGTTCAGGTCGGATTTTAGCGAATTAAAGGGCAGTGAGGTCTGAGGGTTCTGCAAATCAGATTTGCTAAACTTAACCAAGATAAAAATGCTTCAGATTTCTAAAGCTGTGCACTGAAAGGAGTCAATTTACTTGAAGATGTCTCCGCCTCACCTGAGCAGCCTGATAGGAACTGACATTTGATAAAAGTGCAAAGCTTCAAAAATCTGGCCTTTCAAGGTTGTGAATGAGGCAATAGGAGATAAGAGACCAAACTGCAGAAATCATGGGTTTGGACAACTTACTTTCAAAAGTGACCCTCCTTCTCTCTGAAAAGTGTGTGAAAGAAAATGGATAGAAACAGCTGCATGAATTATCCATTTGTGTGTGCGTGTTTACGTGTTCGTGTAAGGGCCAGTATATGGAAACCATGAGGCTATAAGACTGCATGTATGTTTCTATCACAGAGAGAGAGAGAAGGAGAAAAAAATATACATTCCAGTAACTCACCCTCAGGTGTTGAAGTCTCCTTCCTGCGTCCAGAGTTGGCGGGTGCCAGGCAGGCTGGGTCCTGCTGGTGCTCAGGAGACTTAACCATGGCAGACATAATCAACTGCTGTCGTGATGTAGCCGGGTTTGTGGAGTTACTATGATCTTTATATTGGAGCGCTGGAGTTTGAACAGACAAATAAGAAGATTGTAGTAGTAGTAGTATTAGTATGTAGTAGTAGTGGATGGTAATATACAATCGCTAAAGTTAGTGATGTGAAGAATTGTAAACATGTGTAAACAGAGTGTATGAACTTCAGTCTGACCCTCCTCTCTGAGAGATCGCAGCTCTGCTCTCATTTTCTGCAGAGCATCCTCCAGCTCAGAGCAGCGCGTGCGTTCTTTGTCCAGAGCCACCTTCATGTCGCTGTACTGCAGAGGAACCGGCTGGATTGGGGGCACAGGGGAAACCTGGCCCTGACTCTGCCCCTGTGCCTGGGCCTGAGCAGCCATGGCAGCCAGTAGGTCCTCCCGACGACGGCCAAACAGACCCTGAGACACACACACAAGCAAATACACACACAAACAAACATTTGAGATAAAAAATAACATGAGACAAGGAATGAAAAAAGAGTAGACCACTGAGCTACAGGACACAAAAATCTTGTGTACTCATTTTTAAAATTATTATTGTAAACCCGTTTCTGTGTGGTGATGAGCTGCAAAAGAATGCGAAGAACCTGGTGGAAGTTATACTGATTATTACAGTTTATGCTAAATGTGAGTCATTTGTCAAAAAAATAAGTAATTATCAAACTTGTCATTTTTAATTTCAATGCCTTCCCTAAATATATATTAAATTTATAGTCATAAAACGCATTCTACTGTGAATTCGTCTTTTTTTTAATTTTAAATTAGGGAATTTGATTTTCTTAACCCCTTATTTCATTTTTATTACATGGGTTAGTAATCTTTTAGCCCTAGCCCTGCGTAGGAAGACAGACAAGATCAATCCAATGAAATTTAGAATCCCATCTGACCTTTTTCTTCTTGGAGCCACCGTGGGCCTGGGCCTGGAGGAAGTCTATGAGCTTGGTCTGCTGGGTGATGGTCCCCTCCATTTTCACCTTCTCGTGGGAGTACACAGCCTGCAGGTGGAGCTAAGTGAACATCACTACTGCCATGAATTTCTCCTCAAGTACTTCACTTTACACACAGAGGGTGACAGAGGGACAGAAAGAAGGGGAATGCATGGTGATGGGTTTAACAAAGTGCGGCGGGCATGGATGTAGCTTAAACTTCAAACAAAGTGAAAAAATTAGACAGGAAACGATAGAAAATTCCAAGTTTAGCAAGTACTGTAATGCCTGTAATGACTCCATTGAATATCCTCTGTCTTTTTCACGTATATGTGTATGTGTGTAGCAGCACCTGGACATTCTCCAGCTGGTATTCCAGGTCGGTCCTCTCAGTTTTCAGCAGGTCAGTCTGGTCCATGGCGTCCTGCAGCCCCTGGGTCAGGCGGAAGATGTGGGTCTTCTGGGCATCCATCTGCTGCTGCAGCTTCTCTTGCTGTGGAGGTGAAACGGCTCTTACATCACCTGCTGCACCCTGTGGCTTTGCCACTTGCGCTTCTTACAACTGATTGCTCCCATAGATAGCACCAGCTCAACCTCGCAGGCAGCATGGTTTGACATTAGTTACTGCCATGACTTTACACAGACCACACTCAACAGAAAAACAAGTGCATTTTCTGCACTGGCAGTTGATTTGCAGCAACAGCATAAATCATGGAATCAAACTATGGAAACATGCAGGAACAAGCACAAATAAAGTTGAACAGCTAATCTTTGTACAGAATGGATAAAAGAACGGCAGAGATCTATGGGATGTACACTTGTATGTTAATGTTTACACGTTGTTACTTTTTATTTCATGAACTTAAAACTCTAACAGTAATTGTGGCATGCAGAAAGTTTGGGAAGACTACGATGTCATTACTTAGTTTGGGGAATATGACAGCTTGCCTTTTTTTTGGCAGCCTGTTAAAAGTCTTTTCTGTTCTTGAACAATATTCGCTCTTTGCACATCAAGTTCTGAGATATTTTTAGGCAGTGTTGCACTTTACCCATGGATTTCAGGGATGTCAGGGACTGATGGCAGAACCAAAAGCTTCGGCTAATGGTTCTTGAAGTAGTTCATGGTGGATTTTGAGGTCTGCTTTTAATCATTGTCCTGTAGCAAAAGCCTTTAGATTCCCTTTCTTGACTGACACGCAGGACATCAAAAGTTTGTTGATATTTAGTTAAATACATACGTTTCCTGTGCCACTGCAACACAATCCCCAAAGCAGAATATTTCCATTGCCATGCCATACAGCTGACAACAGTTGTCACTGTTCCACGCACATCTTTAGTGATTGTGGACAAAGAGCCCGATTTCAACTCCAAAAACAACTCTGTCTCATCCTGATGTTGCCTTGAAGTCATCAGACTTTTGCAACGTTATAGATTTAGTCTCCTTCTCGTGACTCTCCAATGTAGACCCCGTACTGTCCATCAACACTGCACAATAAACATCCCTCCTGTGTCAGCTAAACCTCCCTGAAGCTCCCTTGCATTGTACGCATCAGTTGGCTCAATTTTAGATGCTCAGCCAGTTGCTTAGAAGAGCTCATGAAAAAGGTTTGAAGACTGAAAACTTTGGAATTATCATCAGCCAAATGACAGTTTGTGACCTGGGGGATTGTATTTATTTCTCTTATCTTAAAGAGTCAACAAAATATATAATATATATCAAACCTTTGCATACAACTGTATATGTGAAAATACAGAATGTACCTCATCCAGCATTCTCTGCTTCAGATCCCTCTCACTCTCCAGCTTTTGCTGCAAACTGCAGGCGTTCATCTCCAGCATGGCATGCTTCTTCTCCAGATCATTCAACTGAGAACAGAAGGCAGGAGGAATTGGCTGTAACATCTGCTAACCAGAAAAATTGACAATACTTATCAAACAGAGTGGAAATGCTTACAGTGTCTGCAAGGCTTTCAGCTTTGAGTTTCTGGTCTTTGAGGGCCTGCTGCAGGGCCAGGATCTCAGCTTTGTGCTCCTTAACTGCCTGGTCAATAGCCTGGCGAGACTCAGAGCTGCGTTGCTCTGCACGAAGCCTGGAACAAACAGCAAATACATACAGCAAACCATATTTAAAATACTAATTTTACATATTTATTCTCTTTAAGTTTGACTATAATGTTTTAATGGCTCTTTTTTAAACATATACAGTAATTATATGAATCAAATGAATCCAGTTTCACATACCAGTGTGTGTATTCTTTTATTTCTCTCTGCCACTACTAATGCAAAGTAGGGGAGTTGCTGGTTGCAGTTCTTTTGAGGAGCTACTTAACCAAATTATTCTCTCCCTGCTTTGTCTACACAAACTCAGAAAATAATTTCATATATTTCCAATAATACATTTTGATAAACCCTAGAGAATATGCCCAAACCTGTTGGATTCAGCGTGTAGGCAGAAGGTTCTAGATTCAACACTGGTAGCAGCAGAAACATTGAAAGCAAGAGAGTTTTTTTTTCCAAAATGTAACATGCCTTGTGGATTAATTACTGCATATCGTGGACTATTGAAGTCAAAATCATCAAGTCAAATCTAGTCAATAAATGTACACACAGTTATGGTGATGTGGTTGTCACCTGTTCTGTTTCTCCGTGTCCAGCAGTCTCTGGATCTCCCTGGTCCTCCTGTCAGCCTGGTTCTTCTCCTCCTCTAGTGTTGCCCTCCAGGCATCCCACTGTCTCTCCTTCTCCAGCAGCTCGTCATTCAGGGTCTCCAGCTCCAGAACCTGCTCCTCCAGCATGGTGCACGTGGTCTTCAGTGTCTCGAGGTTCTGGTACAAAACAGGCTTTAGATGAGAAATACTTTTCTGTTTGATAGGGCTGACTCTGCCAAGGACACAAGCAATTATTACTTCTCGGGACAAACTGCAGCTTTAAAAACGAGAGTAGTGTAGCTCACCAGCTTCACCAGTTTTCTCACCTAACTATGGTTGCGCAGTAAGTATTCAGATCTCTGGCTTCAGTCAAAGTAGCAATAGCACAATTCAAACATATTCCATAATGAGCTAAAGTCCTGTGATCAAATGCACAGAAAAGCACACAACTATCATTATAAGCATGCACTTGAAGTATGCCCAAAGTAAAAGTAATAATATTGAATGAAAGGCCCCCATCAGTGCATATATATTTCATTATTATCTAGGCGCTACTTTCACCTTCAAGGTCTCAAGCTGTCGTTGTTGCCTATTGAGAGACTGTGACGGACGGTTCACTATGAGAAGTAACAGTGTGTAGTCTTCTCTCCCGAATTTTTCATCTGCTGTACCTATACAAGGAAGACATTGGGCTAGCAAGGGAAGTTTTAGCATGGCTAAATTCAAGGCATGTAAAAGAGAAGTGACCAGCATCCCAAACATTACATTACAGAAACGTGGGATGAAGGTCAATGTGTAGAAAGAATTCTTTTACATTCTAGTAGACATGGAATTCCATCAGCCACAAGCATTAAAGAATAGCACCATGCTGAAAATAAATCACATCCCAGTGACAGAGGCGGACCACTTGATGCTGGCTTAAACAGTTTAACCTGGAAAATGACGAAACAAAACGTGACCGCGTGACTTTAGGTTTAAATGAGCCCACAACTGCAGTTAAAAAAGGCTATTCCAATCCAGTGTCAGTGCTTCTTTTGGATTATTTACATGAAATGTTAGGACACAGAATGTTTTCCTATGTTATTCACAGGGCCTTCACAAATCACTGCGTTTCATGTTGTACAGCACACTGCTTTAGACACAGCACTGGGAGACAAATATAGCCTGTGTTGGTGCTGCAGCCCCCTGAAGTCCAACGCTTCCACACGACCTGGGAGTGATGGGGATGACACATCACTCCCACACACCACCCCCTCCCTCGTCTATGACTTCCATTACTGGTTACGCAACCGTCAGGACCGAGAGCGCTACTGGACACCCACACACATATACTCCCACAGGGGCATCCATACATCACACAGCCTCCTCGCTCACACTCTCTCCCGCTGCATCCAGAATACAGCATAGAACAATACCCAAATATCCCCAGGGTTGCTGCTGCCTGATTTACACTTAACACTGTCAGAGCAGGGAGGGTTGTCTGGGTCACCTGTCAACCTGGTGTCTGACTGGCTGTGGGTGGGAGGTGGGCAGAGGGACAGAGCCTGATCAAGAGGAAGGAGTACAGTTGTCTTGGACGACAGAAAACAGTTTTGTTGTCTGTTTTTTCAACTGTGACAGCTGATATTTTGTGACGAGTTCACACAGAAATTCGACTTGTGAAATGGATGGAAGAGTGCAGTGTTTCTCTGCTCCATGTTGAGTCATGTCAGGTTGCAACATCTACTGAAACTGCTTTCAAACACAAAAAAAAATAATAATAGTAGTACTAATAGGAGCGATGTACGTGGAATCTGATCAACTCCATTTAAAGGGTCGCTTAGCAGTTTTCTAAGTTTCTGTTTTTGGGCGGCTGTGGCTCAGGGTGTAGAGTCGTTCGTTCACCAAACCAAAGGTTGGCGGTTTGATCCCAGCTTCTGCACATGCTGTTGTGTCCTTGGGCAAGACACTTAACCCTAACTTGCATCTGACGGCTCTTCCGACAGTGTATGAATATGACAAAAAAATGCGCGGTAACTAGCAGCGCTGTGTGAATTGGAGAATGTGACTTTCCTGTAAAGTGCTTTGAGTGCACTATATGACTAGAAAAGTGCTATATAAATATATTCCATTCACAATTTTCTTCTTCACTGCCTTCAGATCAGTGGATTAGTGTGAGGCCATTAACAGGTGTGTCACAAAACATGATCAAATACGATAACTACTGTTAACTACATGTTCTCACCTACACAACCCCAGAGTAGCATCGAGTAATGTTAAGCATAAAATCAAACAAACAGCATTTTGTTTATCGAATTTGTAGTTTGACTACATGACAGTATCACCTTGTTCTATCAACAAATCAACACAACGTTAACAGTTTGGGATAACTGACTACTTTTCTTTGAACTTTGCTCAGGGGGAAAGGACATGACCATAATCAGAACATGATCACCAGTGGCGGCACCTGTTTCTGGTTGTTAAGGTGCATCTCGCGGTCGGCCACCTCGCGACGCAGCCTGTCCACATCCTGGCTGAGCTGCAGCCGGTCTTCTCTTTCGTCCGAGGCCTCGTCTAGCTGCTTGGACAAATAGAAGTTCTGCCGGTTCAGCTCAGCGTTCTCCTGGGTGAGTGTGGTCAGCTGATCCTCCAGATCTGTGATCACCTAGGGAGAGGAATCAGGACATGCAGGTTTAAAGAGAGGACAATATGCAGAGAACCCATTCTGCACCAAACATATACAGTATCAACGAAGTAACAGCTACCTGGGTTTTCATTTCTACCCTTTGAAATAATTTTAACCCTTCTTTTGCCTCTAATGACTGTAACTAACACACATACTAAACAGTATTACTGTTTTGGCATTAATTATACATTCACTTTTTTTACAGGCTGACTGTAATTTAGACTGCATTCAAGATACAAAAATATGCTTAAAGGGTGGATTGATTGCTCCGCAAATGAAAAGGGGGAATAAACTCAGACCCACCTACATACGTTTTCTAAGTCACTATACGTTTGACACATATAGTGTCTGTTATGTTCACTAAGTGTACACAAAAAATGTTCATTCATTTTGCAATCTATACATAAAAAAGGTCTTGCATCTTAAGACATAGCATGATATATATTATTATTCATCGACACAAAAAACCCAATACTCCATGCAATCTGCTGCTGCATTACTTAAGGATGAAAATATATCTAAGTTAGTGATATAATGCAGTAAACAGTTCGGCATGGTATCTAGGCTCCTTGTTTATCACTCAGGATTTGGGATTCAGAGGAAGGAGCAAGCTAATCAGTTCATCAGCATCAGTCTGTTCCCTTAATTTAGCCACGACTACTGTGCTCGCTGCCAGGAATGGAGGGTTACAGGCTGATGAGGCTGCCTGTTAAGAGCTACTTATTCTCAGCTCTCTTGAAAACATGCGTACCACACAGAACTTGAGGTCGTGGGAGGAAAGAGGCAAAGCTTTTGAGTCCATAAATCAGCTGCCTGTTCTGAACTGGCTCTGGGCCTCTGTTCCCCCCGAGACATGGGACTGACAGCAACTAAATACTTAAGGTCGGGCGGGAAAGTCAACGGTGGAAAGGAAGCAGTGGTGGTGATCTGGCAAGCCTCTATGTTTACTCCTCTCATCTCTCATCCCAATCTACACAGCAACTTGTAGACTTAAAGCAAATCACTTCCAGAGCTTTGCATCCTTAACACTGCTGAATAGAAACTGCACAATACCATTTGGAAAGGCAGTGGGTGTACATCAAATACAAACTCTAGTTTAAGAGGTAGTAAATCAGTCCCACAATTCCCTTGACTAAAAGTAAGATAGCGTTTACTGTACACTGATGGCACAAGATACTGTGAAGCATCTGCTCTTTCTTCAAAACAGGCTGTGCAGCCACCTGATGTTGGTTTGCTCCCATTTTTTTATGTAACTGCTTTTTGGCATATCTTTCTACCTAGATAATGTATAGGTGACTGATATTGATGGAACTGCATTATACTGTGTGTAGATGTAGCACATTTCCTTGCAGTTCAACAAAAAAAATATATAGAAGAAATAACCAGGTGAAAATGTTGTTTTTTTCTAATCCAGTCTAAAAGGAGTCCAATGTTTGAAATATTGCAATGGTCTAACGCAACCAGAAATAAAAGGATGGCTACTGTACCTGGGTAGCAGCAGTATAACAAAATCTCAGTACAGTAGATGAATAATAAACATTGTCACATTGCTCACAATGTTAGCTATCTGTAGATGGGATGTTATCAGGAAGAATAAAAACCCTGTGGCAGTGGCAATGTCGCACCATTACACTGTCAAAATATGTTATCTTATTTATTCAATTTTACCAAATGTGAAGAAAGTGCATGATTGTGTATTTAGAGCTAATATAGGTAGACAAAAAGACATTCACAAATTAACAAGGCTAATAGTCCAAGTCCAACTGGAGTCACTAGAGGCTACAATGCTCCTTTGTAAATAAATCCCACAAAACAAAATAGTTGGACACAACAAGAACATACTGACAGTGTAGGTGTTTCTACAGTCGGTCCAGTAGTGCAGGTGAAAGTCTATTTTGATATAGTAAAATATGGAATGAGACAAGTGGCATTTTTAAGGAAAAGAGGAAAGATCATGGCATGTCCAAAACAGAGAGGGTTAACCTC
Source organism: Scophthalmus maximus (assembly GCF_022379125.1). NCBI lineage: Eukaryota > Metazoa > Chordata > Actinopteri > Pleuronectiformes > Scophthalmidae > Scophthalmus > Scophthalmus maximus. The sequence continues at coordinate 22,512,462 of NC_061517.1, read as the reverse complement.
TGAATGATCTCAGTATATTTTAAAGAAATTGGCACATTACAAATGGAAACCGTTGCCTGATCTAAGTGCTGCTGGGTTAGACATGGAACTAAAAATGAAGGAAAATATTATTAACAATCACCAGCTGCAATCTGAATCTATGGAGAGTGCGCTATTGATAGTTTGCAAGTGGGAGGATCTCAAAATTAGGACATTGGGATAAAGCAAGACCATGACGGCATTTTTTGTGTTTATTCAAGATATTTGAATTGTAAAGTCATCCCATTCTGGACAACAAAATTACTACATAACATAATAATAAAAACTACAAGTGCTGCTTTTTTTGTATAACTTTAAAATGGGAAAGCATTGGGGTAATAGCATTCATTGACTGCATCAAAAAAAACAAAAAACGTGTGACTGTTAATGTAGATAACAACTGCAGCTAACAGAGGTGGGGCTTTCAACCAAAAGTTTTGTAAAAGAAAGCAAGAATATGAAAAAAATAAAAATTGAATAGATAGAAAATAGGAAAGAAAAAAAGATACATATTATGCTTTTCAATTTTCCCCCTTTCCGCTAGTGTGTTATATAGATTTTTTGATGTACGTCAAAGGTCTGCAAAGTTAAAAAGTCAGCATTAAAGGGAGCTCCTCTCCCAAACAGAAAACACTGCTCCTGAAGCTCCTGAAATGCCTCGCCAGTAGTCCGGCAGATATTGTGATATCACGGTGTTACGGAAGTGCATAGCGCATAGTGTGGCATGCCCCCAAACGAAGCAAGAGCGGCAGCCAACACTACCTACATGCACACAGAGTGGGCCAGCTGGCCAATCAGAGCAGACTGGGCTTCTTCGGGAGGGGGGCCTTAAAGAGACAGGAGCTAAAACCAGTGTTTCAGACAGAGGCTGAAGAGGAGCTGCAGGAACGGACAGAATGAGGATACTGATAGGTTTTCTGAACATTAGAAAATGTAAACCTTTTGAAGTAATCTAAGTTATTCTATTATGAACCTGAATATAAACATAATGTGTCTCCTTTAATCCTCTGCTGACTAAGTTAGAACGTAATTATGTGTGAACAGTGAAATGATTTGTGTTAGCTAGCTAAACCAAAAGGTTGTGGTAGTGTGAGTATGTGACACCATGAAGAGATATCTCGTCAAAATGCCTAATCGATTTTTAAGGTCACGGACACCAAGTGAACATTTGTGCCCCCCGAAAAAAAAAACTCCACATCAAACAACCATGATGACTGGATAATTTTAGATAATTTAAAGTCACAGGGAGTCACGTTGTGATAAATGGAACTAGAGGGGAACTTTACTTTTCTTTTCGAGAATGACAGAAACACATAGGGATTGAAATATTATGGTTACTTTTGATTGTTAGTTATGTGTGATGATGTGTGACGCTTCAGCATGTGCACAGTGTCAGAAGAGCTATGTATTCCTGGAAAAAATGAAAGAACAACAATTACAAAAAAGTCAGTGAGTGAGCAGCTTACCGCACAGCTGTCTCTCAAAGTATCAAACTTGCGTTGTATCTCGTCTCTGTGTGCCTAGGAGGAAAGACGAGAGAGAGAGACGGACAGATATCACTGTGTGACTTATATAACATCAAAAGAGACATCATTGTCAGCACTTCTCCACTCTCTCTCTCCCTCTCACTCTGAGGACTGTGATCTCCTCCTCGGCTTCGGCAGTGGTCTCCTCCAGCTCAGTCTTGGCGTGCTGCAGTTGGCTCTCAAGAGAGCGGCGAGCTGCCTGCAGGTTGCTGATCTGGGATTCGCGTTCTTGCAGCGACAGGGTCAGTTCTGTCGCCTGGCGCTTAATCTCCAGCTTCTGTTCCTCGTGCTCCAGCCCAATCTACAAGTGCAGACAGAAAGGGGCCATCCAGGATGAGGGGAGAGGGAGAATGGGATTCATCCCAAGGAGCAGTCAGAGACATGCTGACATGACACAACTCCCCACAGGTATAAGAGGGCATTAAACCTGACACCTCATCTTGTCTGACTCCGCCTTGATTTATTGTGCTGTCTGTTCTTTTACAATTGAATGAAAAATATGATTTTTAAAACGATAACACATCTGAATGGCGTTAATATGGTAGTTGGAGAGATTCAGAAATCATTAAGTGCTTATAAAATTCTCTCTCTGGACTGATGTCATTTATACAGTGGGGTCCAAAAGTCTGAAACCCCTTTCCCATTCACTTGATGGTTACTTTCCCATGGGTGTCTTTCCACTATTTTGAGGCAGACCATCACAGATGGAAGTAATGAAGTCCAAAACTGTATCTATTTAGGGCCCGAGCACTGGAGGTGCGGGGCCCCCGGTGTCCACCAGGTGCAAGGCCCTATTGTTTCTGTAAAGATTTTTATTGATATCTATTTTGACAATGGATTAATCGGTTCAAGTAGTCTTTATGGATTTTCTGGTTTCTTTTCTCCGCTATGACGGTAAACTGAATATCTTCAGTTGTCAGGAAAAAACAAAACATAATCTTTGGTTTTTGTAATTTCACGCGTTTAATACTTTAACGAACTCCTACTACAAATTTCACATAAGCAACTTCAAATTAGGGATAAATAGTTATTAAAAGCTTCAGTGTATGTCATACGGCCTTGCCATGATGACGTGGCGAAAATGTAGCGAATTGCTATCCTTAGCTGTGAGGCTTCAGTCCTCCTGCAGCGGCTGCAGCTTCAACTCCGACCCTTTGCTGCATATATTCACTCTCTCCGCCTTCATGGTGAATACTGTCCTGTCAAATAAACGCTTAAAAAATGCCCCCAAAAATATCTTAAAAATTAAAAAAAAAATTAAAATAATCCCTCATCAAACAACGTCATCAATTTACGACCCTCAGTTTGTTGACAGTTAGCCTAAGCAAGCTGAGAAGTAGGTTGTGGTGTGGCGAAGGATGGAAAAGTTCCTGAAGCCGAAAAAACGACGACGGTGGCATTACTATTTCATCCTAAAAATGTCAAATGTGTGCACAGATACAATGCGGACTTCATTAAATATGATTTTGTCCATGGAGGTGACGACGCAGAGCCCAAAGCCCAATGTGTGGAGTGTGGCTTTACGCTCTCAAATGAGGCGTAGAATAGAGAAGATTAGCCGAAATAATTTGGAATCTTTTTTTAATGGGCCCTGTCCCATTGCAAGTATGAATAGGTGGGCCTTGAAGTAGAAAAGGTTGAAAACCCCTGATGTAGATGACAGAAAATTGGTAGGTCATTTCAGGACCTACAAGAAAGCCTCTGGGAGCCATTACCTCCTCCCAACAGGAAGTCGGCCATTTTGAATTTAGTGTGCAGATTTGGAACGTTTTTTAACATTTTTTAACATCATACATTAATGAACTCGTCCTAGAGAATTAATCACAGTGACTCCATATTCGGTGGCTTTCATCTAAAGACAACTGTGATGAATTTAATGAAATGCCTTGCAGGTTTACCTTATGCAAATCATATTTGGTCAGAAAAGCAGGAACACTTTGATGATGTGATATAGATAAATCGGTGAGTTTTTCGTCTAACAACCTCCCCGTGGCGTGGCGGCGAATTTCGATGTGCCGCCAATTAATATCAGACTGCCATAACTCCACTCCCCGTAGTCATATATTTACAAATTTTCTTAACCTTCAACACATTTACATGTCAACATTGAGCCATGGTCATAGCGCCACCTACTGACAACAGGAAGTCAGACTTATGCGACAAACTTCTTCAGACTTACATGAAATTCACACAGTGTACTCTACGTGTACACAAGATGAACAGAAAAATGACGTAGTATTAATGGGTGTTTTCTAGTGACACAAAGTAGACACAGGAAGTGAAATCCGCGACACAACTCGACGTGTGTGTATGTGCGAGGGCCCAATCATCGCTGCTTGCACCTTAGATATACATAAATTCTTTGTGTAGAGTCTCCATAACAGCTAAGAAATTTCTTGGTACTGGAACCGAAATTTGGAATAGATGTGATAGCTTACCTGAAAGGTTAACATGTGTCACGAGAAAGACTTATATCCAATAATCGACTAACTTTTCAATTCTGCTTCACAACCCAGTTTTCAACCCCACCCTGCTTTAATATCTCCTCACCTCTCTGAGCCTGGTTTCCAGCTCCATAACACGGCTCTTATTGCTTTGCTCCTGCTGACTCATTTTCTCTAGATGCTCTTCCAGTTTGGCATTCTGGGCCTCCAACTTCCCAGCCTGAGACTCCAAGTAGAACTTCTGCTGGCGAAGCTCTGAGATCATCTCCTCCTGGGCTTTCCTGAAAACAACAACACACATAAAGATGTGCAAGAATTTGAATAGGGGGAAATGCAACACTTCCTAGTTATCAAGGTATTATTTTGCACAAGGCGCATTCTCTTTAACCCCTATTTTGGCCCTCCATTTTATATACTGGAGCAGATATTGAACTTGGGAGAACAATAGAAGGCCACAGCTTTTCCTTGAATTCATCATCATGTATGGTTGTGGTTATGATTATGGTTGAGTGGAATCACAATGTTAAGTGTATTAGTACTTACATGTTTTTCTGTGTGTAGATACTGCTGTTGGCTGCGAGCTTGTTGGCCTCAGACAGCTCAGCAATTCTCTGCTCCAGGCTGTTCATCTTGGAGTCCATAGCATTTATGGTCTGAATAGAAATGATGGACACAATACCTTTTGTTTTAATTAAATATTCAGTTGGATATTCACATCACTGGCTTTAATTGGAATCAGGCTCGGGCTCAATACTGTGTGATCTACAATAACCTAACTGAGATTATTCTGAACAAGAAATCTATGTCAGTGTGATAAGTTTAAAAAATATGCCTGATATAGTGTCACTGCCAAGCTGGTCAGTTCTTACCGCCTTCTGTTCACTGATGATGCTGCACTTTTCCCGCACCTCCTCTTCATATTTGCTCTGACTGGACTCCAGCATCTCCTTATCAGCCATGTCCGCCTTCATCTGGGTTTCCAGCACCTGCTCAATACCAGGCAGCCCACATAACCCAAACCAGAATATCACTAAACAGGATAGAGAATGGTGTGAAGAGGACAGACACAACTCAAATGGCTAAAGCATCACCACTAAAAATAGCACAGAGCACTTCCTGTAATTTGTTGTTGTTTTACATTGCACCAAAGGCTCTTCATATGTGTGCTGACACATTACCTTTATCTTTTCTTCATAAAGCTTCTCCTTCTGCTTCAGATGAGTCTCAAAACGTTGGGCTGTGGCTTGAGTCTCTCGCAGATTCTCCTCCAGCTCCTGCACAAAAATACACTGCGTAATAAAGATGAACAGCCACATGCACAAAGGCTACATGTAGCCCGAAAACCACTTCCTAACTAGTTTTGTTGACGCTCAAATCCCAAACACCTATCAGAGATCAGTGGTAGTGTGCCTCAACATATTTTCAAATACACTTTGGTTGTAATGGAGCCAGTAAGAAATTCATACATTACATACCTCACATGCTTTGTCGATGCAATATATTTGACAAGAAAGTCTCAACAAGGCAATTAATTACTTTTATGTATGAATGAATAATAAGACCAATCATTGTATGGATGTAGGAAGACAGCAGGATCATGAAACACAAAACCATCCATAAAAATGATTTCAATCCTAGGACACACTTTATTGTACTTTTACACAATACTAATACACAATACTATAAGCCCTGGAACTTGCAAATCTAAATAAAATTGAGGCAATATTTCATATTTCTATGAGAAATCAAAAGGTTGGCTATGCAAAAAGCCCAGTCTTATAAGTTCTCTCCATTCCTACATGAAGTTGCTCTCAGCAGCCTAAGTCTTTATAGGACAGTCTTTAGTGGTGCTACATGAAAAAGTCTATTAACGTCACCCAAGCACACCCCTCAGTTGTTTGTCACTTGCTCTGGCTGGTCAGACCTCTGATCAGGTTGAAGCAGGGTGAAGGTATATTCATGGGATTAAGTGCCAACAAGCTCTATAGTAATAAGAATAACAAAGGTGTAATCTGCCCCAACCTTATTAAAGCTACAGGGGAATTGAAAGCACATCATTGGTGTATCATGGCTGTGGAGGGTTTTTGGAAATTAGACAATATTAGGTGTGACTAATTATTATTATATGGGTTGACCTTCTGCACCGTGTATGTAGAAATAACAGAAATAACCTGAAATTTTTTTTCATGAAAATTATGCAAAACAGCTCTTCCTCTGCAATGATGACAATGAGCTGTGTTTATATCACACCTCCTCTGATTATTTTAGCTCTGAGATGAAAGGTGGGTTACCAGAATCTTATCTGCCATCTGCTGAATCTGCTGGGCCTTGCTCTGGATATCATCCTTCAGTTTAGTCTCCCGGCGCTCAACAATCTCCAGTCTTTTCACCTGGTTCTCAAGAGTCTTCCTACCATCCTGCACAAAATGGACAGCAGTAATGAAACAAAGACAGACACATATACACATACACATATAGGCTTCAATTGACCAAAAGGATATAAAATGCAACCTCGGGTCACAAGATCCACAGTCCTGAAAGCTGCTTTCTGTTATTTTGACATCAAAAACAATTAGTAGTGATGCTAATATGACTCAAGTCTTCTACTTCAAGGAGGAACGAATAAAGCAGCTGAATCCATACTGTCGCTGAAATGTTCTCCTCTCCTCTCTGTGCGAGGTCATCTTATCTATGGCAGGCTGGGACAGCTTTTCTAAGGAGATGCTTTGTTGCCATTCTATCTGTTTGATGATGACATGATTCTGAGAGTTAAATACACCACGTTGACCGGGATCGGGAGGGTTTTTGGGACATCGTACACTGACACTTTTTTGATCTTTGTATGAACCAGAAATCCCCTCAATATTGTGCTCCTTTAATAAATACTTCTGCTTAAGACATCTCCTTTCTCTGTCTTCCTGATTCAACTGCATCAATTTTTCCATTACACATATGGCTTGTTAGCGCTGCACCACTGCAATGATTATATCTCATTTTTCCAAGTTCCGAAGAGGCCATTTGCATTCATGTGTAATAGTGTGAGGTCTTAGGAGCTGCATAACTTTGACAACATCCATATTTTCTTTCCTTTGACTCAACACTCTAAAGGAACCTCTACTAATTTGCATTTATTTATGTATTATGTGATGTGAATTGTTGTTGTAGAAGAACCCATTACAGTTCCCTTAAAAAAAATCATGCATACTGTAGAGGAAACTACAGATACTACATAAATGAAAAAATACTTCATCCATATACAAGTATTGAAGAATTGTGTCAAAATAGATCAAAAAATAACTACTTTGAAAGTTTAAAATGAGTAAATACTTGTATACAACCATGTCACCGTGCCACCATACCATGCCAGTGCATTCATGCTTCTGATATAGATACTTCTGGTGAAGAAGATGAAAGGCCTGCTGGTATCTGCACTCCTCCACACTTTGGTGAGCAAAGAAAGGTTCATTTACATTGCATGTTTGTTCCTGTGTATTTCCCTACTACCTGAAACCTACACTCTGTCTGGTGTGATATGGGTGAAAGGACTGAGACTATGATTGTTGCAGGGGGGCATCATTGTTTTTAGCTTTATCCTGTGGCCTTTATAAGAAAAGGGCAACTACGTAGCTTCACAAACCAGAACATACAAAAATCCCTAAGTAAATGAACATCAACAGTGACAACATTTATGCTTTCATTGTATCACAGCACAAGTGTGCAGGGTAGGTGCTAAAACAACATGTTCAGAAAAGAACATACATTATGGGCTCTTTGTGCTTAGCAGATACACAAGCCAGGTTAATTTTTGCAGGGAATATCGCAAAGCAACAAATGAGGCAGACAGAAGGGGCCAGAACATATATATGCAAGGCTGTGTGTTCGGTACTGTGTGTGTACCTCAGTCTCACGGAGGCGTCTACGCAGGCTGTCACTGGAGTCTTCCTTGTTCTGCAGCCTCTCAAGATCGCGCTCCATGCGCTCTTTAGCCAATCTCATACTCTGAAGGAGGTCTGTCGCCTCACCACTGGCCTTTGACGCCTAGATGATAGGAGAACAATATTAATCAAAAAGTATCTGTCCTTGCAGGTTATGTACAGAAAATATAATATAATAGAAAGTTGATATGGACATCTTATCTCTGATACAACATGCTACTGTAGAATGATTACTAACTATATCAATGAAAAGAACTGAGTCAAAATAAAAACATCTTGATCATGATCATAACAATCATGCATGTTAAAATGAATCAGATATGAATGCGGCTGCATCACCTTCTTTGTACCCTAAGCAACATTGGTGATATTAGATTCCAGTGCACTTGTTGTTGATAAAGTGTAGGAGCATAAGAAATAATTGGCATCATTTGCTCATTCGGTGGCTACTAGTAAACAAGTTACTAAACACTCCTTTTATGACAGTCTTACACAATCCACATTATTTTATCCTTTTTAATAATGATCCTACTGATTATTTCTTAAATTAGTTCATGAGAATCAGAACGTGAACTTAGTCAGTTTTCGCTATCAGCACCACAGCCTCATGTGCTATTGGCAGAATGGATGGTACTTAAAAAAAAAATAATTTCTAGGAAAAAAGAATTAGGATGAGATTATGTTTGACTAATGAGACAAAACCGCTATATTGCCAATAATTAAACAGTAAGTCTATTTTTAAGGTCAGGGAGAGTAAAGACAGGATTGATACACTCATCATAAAGAGCTAAATGCTGTTCAATCGCTTGCTTTCGGAAGCAGAAGTTGTTCATCCATCGTCCATGCTAAAAATATTCTACCTTCGTGAATTTCTCCTGAAGATCATGGATCTTTGTCTGCTGCTCAGTGTTGGTCTAAAAAAGAAAAACAACCATCATGATATATAAGGTTAAATATAATGAATAACATTAAGTGACATTTAATGTTAGGATCTTTGGTTAAAGTCACTCCAACTTGTGATCATCAGTGTCCTTATTTGTATTTTTGGCATCCTCACCAGTCACAGAATCTTATTACAATTAAGTAAACATCATAAATGACCTTCTCCAGCTTGGTGATCATCTCCTCTACTTCTGCTCGACCCTGCTCTTTAGCCTGTGAAGATATTGGAAAATCAGTGAGACCTCTCCCAGTATTGATCATGGCAACTTCTTAATGACTACAAGTCAGTTGAATATAATATAGCATCACATTTTAACATTGAGTTACACTGTAATTGTAAGCTCTACTAGAATATATCAAATCAAATTAACTAAAAACTTTTCCTATCTAACTGAGAATCATTTACAGATTTAGTTACAGTGTAGACCTTCTGCATCCTGTGCTGGTAGTCTGCAGCCTTCCTCTTCAGTTCCTCGCTGCTCTGTCGAGAGTCTTTCAGCTCAGTCTCATACAGGTCGCTACGGCGACGGGCTGCAGACAGGTCCTCTTCCAGTTGTCTGATGGAAACTCTCATCTCTTCTAGCTGGGCATGATATTCCTGAGCAAAGATCAGAGAATTTCCCAGATTAGAGAGGAGAGGAGAGGAGAAGAGAAGGGAACAGAGAAGCGATAGTCCTAGATGCAAGACGATCAACAACGTTAAGAAACGAAACAAATATGACCAAAATAAGATTCAACTTAGCAGACCTCATATATCTGCCAAAACGTAGCTGCACTTTAAGAACTTTATCCATTCAACTTCACTATATTTGTTTAGTAGACATTATGTGTGCCTTTGTAACACGGACATTTTGGGGAAAATCTGCAGATAATTTACAGTTGAAGTGGAAACGGCTCTACAGCAGCCTCAGTATCATTTGACGTGATACCATCATTCATAAGAGCAAACTTGTTCATAAGAGATGTACTTTAGGTGTGCTGCATTCAAACTTAACAGGATGAAAATAGTTCAGCATAGTGGAGGAAATTAAATAGCTTGTATAAGGGCAATTATATGTCAACTCTTTTGGCAGTCATTATAGTACAGAAATACTTCAAATATGGTAGCAAGTATTACCAAAATAATGGTATCAAAAGCCAATGAGCAGAGAAGGGGATGTTAAGAGAAAATTTTTACATGCACATGCCTTTTTAATAGTAATTAGTCACGGCCTAATAGGTATAATTTCAACCTCCTCATCAGCTTACAGGGCACATCAGCCTGTCCGTCAGGCTGATAAAAAGAAACATCCCTCTTGGAGACACCGATGAGATCCGGACAAGTGAAATAGACCACTCAGACACGGTGAAAACAAAACTAAAATAGTTTTGCTGAAGGAAAATGAGTGGGTGAATATGTAACCATGGAATTATATGTGACCAGTTAGCTCAAGTTCACCTTCAATATGTACAGGGACTTATCATGGGTCAGGTAAGAAAAGCCACCAGTTATGTAGCTGTAATAGACTCTGTGTGCATTACCTCACTGATCAGTTTACCTCCACAGGAGCAGACTGACGATCCCTGTCATTGAAAATTGACAGGATCTCCTGAGAACCATCTTTCATCTGACTGTGACTTTCTAAGTCAATGAAAGCCATATGATTTTCAAATTCCAGTAATTCTTTGGCAAAACAATGACTCAGTATGAGGAAATTAAAAGAGAGGGAATTCATCTTTCAATATGACGTCAACAACAAACAACTGAGGCCTCGCAGAGTGTTTAATCACTGCATTCTCGTATAACAGAGGAGCAGACATATTCTACATTTTCTCTCCAGGGCTAATTCTCTAGCATGTGGAGGCAACTTTAAAGCAAACATCACTTGTGTTAGAATTTATCCTTTGTGGATCATTTAGATGTGTTGAAAAAAGCATTCAAGCAACATAAACCATGTGTCAATCTAGTGAATAGCGGGCATCAACTCTTTACTCTAGCAACTTACAAGACAGAAAAGGCCTTTAAATCAGTGATCATCTGTCGATTGGTTATCTTTGGTCTGCTTATAATCTTTATCCACGGTATCCTTAGCCCTTAAACACAGCATGTCAATGATGACAAATATTGAATTTAAGTTCAACTCTCCTTTCTGACTTTACTGTAAGTAAGTAAGTAATGACAGCAGCATCTCTTTATTTCACCCTGCTGTTTGGCAGAATGCAGGAGATGTAGTAGGTAAACACAGTTTTTGCTGGCAATGTTGGCGCCCTAGGTAAGATTTTTGATCCGGGCCCCCCACCCCCAAGGTGTTTACATTACATGACCCCCCCCCACAATTTATCTACATGCCAAAGCACTGTGCATGGTTCTCTAATAAGGGCCATACTTTGCATGTGCATGGTTCTCTAATGAGGGCCATACTCTGCATCTTCTATGTTGTTGCGGAGGGATGTCTTTTTATTTGGTCTTTACAAAACAAAAAAGAGCAAAGTAAGTGAGTTAAGCAGGCAAATAGGGTTATTTTTGAATGAAATAAAGAAAATTATAAAACCAGGCTCATATCAGCACATTATCAGTTATGCAATATTCTATTAAGACTCTTTTATGTTTTGCTTTTTTGAAAACCAGCTAGAGTCAACCAAAGACAATTCATGAAGGTAACATTAGCTCCATTAGCTCCATGAGCTCCAGCTGATCAAATTTGACAGGTGTCATTTCAGCTGGTAAGAAGGATAGTTGGCTTGAAATGAGAGCCTGCACTTGTCCTTCTCTGTTTGAAATCAAGCAGCCATTGTTTCCAAAATGACTAAGAATACTGTGTGGGAAATGTGCCACGGTTATCACTGTGACCAGCAAACAGATCGGGAAACAGGTGCTCAGCAACCAATAAACTGACAGGTGGTGATCATAATGCCCCAAGAAAAACATCAATGTCCCAGTATAGGTGATGAAGGATCAAGTCAATTTATAATTTAGAAAAAAGATGGGTCTTTAGATAGATATCAATCACGGGGGAAAATCGAGTTGTTAGGCGCAAACTATTTTGCAATTTGGGAGTGAAAATGAAGATCACCTTTGGTTTTTAGCTGGCTGTGTGGAATTGTGATACTGCTACAATAGCTGAGACTGCTGAAAGGGAATGTTTTTTGTACCGACAGCGGGATGTTTGGAATGTTTGGAAGTTTTATCTGTTATATCCCATACATTTGCATATGCAGAGCACCTCCAAATTTTTGACAATCTGTCCTCAACATCTCTGATGATGAAGTCCCCTATAAACCAAAGTTGCTGGACACGGCAGATTAGAAGCACGAGCGCTTGACAGGGGAACACCTGGGATAGGTCAGAGGACCATGGATGGTCAGGAGAGAGCTCCGGAAGTGAGGAAATAGAGCAGCCAAAATCATCCAGGACAAAAAAATCTGTTGTTCAGCTGCAGCACTCAGGCAGGTGGGTTTCCATTCCTTTTCCAAACCAGTGGTCAGCAGACAAGTCTCATGCTCTACCACTGCCTGAATTAAGGATAATGTGCATAAGAAACACAAGAAGTGCTTCCCTGTCTAGACAGAGATTGATAAAAATGAACCAATCACTTTAATGCTGTACCAGTATGATTTGTCTACTGAATGCTCTGTGATCAAAGAAAAAAACTGTACAAATAATGAGTACAGTAATTTTGAAAACTAACTTATGTTTATTCTTTCAAGAGGAATTGGTGGCTGGTTGTGATGTACGGTGATGTGAGACACTGATTACAGTGCTTCACCCCATTAGTTTGGTGCTGAAAGTGGCCAATTAAGTTGTTTGTAATACCTTAAATGGATGGGTGACCACTATCACTGTGGCTAAAGGCACAGTAGATGAATAAAGTAAGTCTTTCCCTCTTCCCTGCTTTCTTCTCCCTCTGAAATTAGAAGAGGCAAGTAAACAAGGAAAAATTAAAAAACATTTGACTTTCCGTACATTTTATACTGTAGGAACAAAATGTATTCAATATTGGGCAGCTGTGGCTCAGGAGGTAGCGTCAGTCGTCCACTGACCCAAAAGGTTGGCGGTTTGATCCTAACTTCCCATAGTCCGCATGTCAGTGTGTCCTTGGGCAAGACACTTAACCCTTACTTGCCTCTGACGGCTCTTCAGACAGTGTATGAATGTGTGTGAATGAGAAAGTGCGGTAAACATGGGTGAATGTGACTTGTCCTGTAAAGTGCTTACACAGCATGCGTTGTGGTGTTAAACCTGTAATAAATACTCAGAATACTAAGGAAACTCAACATGTTACTGTACTTTCATATTTACATAAATGTTTGTCTATGTTATATTAGCAGTACTGTAAGAGATCGCTAAGTACAGACTTTTCATAGTCATCTCATACAGAGCCTTTGTTTTTGTTTAAACAAACCAAGACAGAAACAATATGGTTTTCTGCAGTTCTTTTTTAGTGAATTTATCTCTTTGCATATGTTTTCAGGTCTTAATGCTTTTGCACAGATTGCTTTTCACTGAAAATAAATCTATCCTAAATCTCTACTGTTTGTTGATCCAACACTGCATGACTTCTGCATAAAAATGTTAACACTGCAGTCATATGACAGTGCGTGGGAGACAGATGATTTTCAAGATGAAATACTGGATTTAGCAGGCAGAAATACCCCACTGAGAGGCACCAATGGGAACATATGCCAGATAATATGCATGAGTTATCCTCATTAATTTGAAGATTTAGACTCTTTTTGTTTCAATCATAATCCTTTTAGTAAATGTTTTCTTTTGACAATGTTGGTAATTTTTAAGTCTGCAAAGATTACAGATACACATCCAGCTACATGAACCTTTACTAACACCTGTATTGCTGACAGTGTTCCTTTAGTGTGTAAAGACAGACTACTGGCAACAAATCTGACCTCTGTGAGGTCTGCGATGCTCCAGCGCATCCTGAAGGATTCCAAGGCCCAAAGAATGGGGCAGATACAGAGATGGAACAGGGTGTGAAACATTATAAATGGGTCTGCATCCAATCATTTCTGTAAAAATCTAAAATAGAAAAAAAAAAATTCTAATTTTGGGGGGCCGATACTAATATTAGGCAGTAAAAAATGTAAAATATATATAGATCTGGAAAAATAAAGAGAAAATGTAAAATGTACATGCAGATCTTTTCTGCATTGTTTGTTCTGTGAAAATAAAAGTTTTCATTTGGGCATACAGGCAAACATAATGTTTTTGAAAGCCTCAAATCAGCAGATATTATCAGGCAAACAATATCAAGCGCTGGTTCTAGAGAAAACCCAAGCAGACATGGGGAGAACATGCAAACTCCACACAGAAAGGCCGCAAGGTTCCAACCCAGAAACCTCTTGCTGTGAGGCAACATTGCTGCAGAATATCTATTGATGGTCAAAAATTCTGTTTCCTAAACAGTATGAGCTTCACGACAGCCTGCCCACTGCATCGGTGGTCTCTTCACTCGTAGGTATAAGGCTCTCATCACCATAGCAACCATTGCACAATGTTTTCAGTGCTTAGTAACCAGCACTAATGTAAAAAAAAGGTTGCTTTTCTATTACCTTTTTAAAAGAAAGTGGTGCATAATGGCAGGGAAATGATTTTTCATGCTCTTTATCTGTTGTACAAAACTGTCAGTCCTGGAACAGCTTAATTCTCACAGCTGGCAATACTATGTGATGTGGTGCTGCCACACACGCAGAAATGTAAGCACACACAAAAACAGTCGTTCATGTCAGACACTAATCATATTTGATTTTAATAATTATTGCTGCATTTACAAGCAAAGCCCCCGGTCTCTTTCTTCATGAGTAATATTCCTGATTCTAGGGCAATTCACAATGAGTAGACCCAGCATACACCCTTAATACAGTCTTTATTCTTCTGTCTGAAAATGTGGCACGATGCATTTTCTTACAAATAAAATATTTAATTTAAAGTGAATTTCTAAATAAACTTTGCGTACACATGACATGAACTACATTTTTATATTGCATGTCCTTGTTAACTTTTTTTTCTGTTAGGACAACAATAAAATACAGATACACAATAAAATAAATACAGTACAGCAACATAAGTCATTACTGCACATGAAGGTGTTTAATGCTACACTGACTGCATTGCTATAGATTGGTGGGGTACCAACATCAGATGCCTATCTAATCAACACTTAGCCCCCACACAATCAGCCTTGGTGATTTGCCCTGCTCCCACTGACTGTCACTATGAAATAGTCAAAAAGACGATTATTTTTGCCATTTACCACTTCCTGCATAACATATGGTACTCATTACTGCAACTATCAATTTAAGAAGTGAATGATAACTGAGTTGAGCGATAACATCTCACTTGTTTTCACTACAACAACCTGTTTCAAGAATCATCCAATAAACAAAAACCCCTTAAATCTAGATTGATTGTAAGGTGATCTAATCAGTGATTTGCTTCATTCTGCCTTGATCCAGTCTTGAGCCCACAACTTCAGGAGTAAATGTATCTCAGCCCACTGACCTACCAAGATAACACCCATGATGCCGTCCTACCTGCTCTTTGATCTCTTGAAGCTTGTTGCTCTGTTCCCGGATGTCATGCAGGAGCTGCAGTGCTTTATCATCCTCCTGTGACACTTCCATACGAGCCTGTTCCAAACTGCGTTTCAGACTCTGCAACCGAGACATACATGCATGTATGTTCAGACAGGTTGTTAGATATACTGCAAACAAAAATGAATGCCATCTAATGTAGTAGCCCTGCAATAACTGGTTAAAAATGTTTTTTTGAAAGTGTTTTAAATACTGTAGGTGCTGATATCAATTTATGTTCATTTTGGGGGACGTGCTGTTGGATTGTATTATGGTGAGAAGTGTTTGTAGTATGTTCATTCATTCATTCATCGTCTACCGCTTTATCCATTTAAGGGTCGCGGGGGGTGTTTGTAGTATGTGGTCTATTTAAATTATATCAATACCCATTGCACTCATCACAGTCAAATTCTCATAGACACGCACACACACACACACACACACACACACACACACACACACACACACACACAGTACTCACACTGCATTCTGTGATATAGGTCGCCAGGTCCTGTTCAAGGATTGTCCTCTGAGTCTCTGAGGCTTTCAACTCTATATCCTTCTGCTGCAGCACTGACTCAAGGTCAGACATCTTCCTCTGGACAAGTGAGATATCCTGCTCAACCTGGAGGCAAGAACACAGCATGGACAAAACTTTTCTCTGATAGTTTTGATTAATTTATCTCCAGGGCCCGTAGATCTGAGTATATTTACTTTGATAGCCTACCTTGAGAGTGTATCTGTGTTAAATATATCTTCTTACTGTAAAATACTATGACTATATTACTATAGTACTATGTGTGTGCGTGTGTGTGTGTGTGTGTGTGTGTGTTTTCAATGCTGCACTTGTCTTATAGACCATTTCATTGTAGCGATTGATGATATAATTTGATATGCCATTAAAGCATTACGGTGCCTGAAGAGCATTGCAAACCAGAGAAACAGCAGGGCTGGCAGCACAGTCACAGACACAGTCACAGCACATAGAGTATGGAAGCACTAACACTCAGTCAGAATGCAGACACATGCTCACAGCAACATGGCGCCACACCATGGGGCTGCAGCCAGTAAAAGCCATGGGTCCACATTGTTGAATCCAACCATACTTCAAAGAATCACCAGATACTTTCAAATAGAAAGATGTGCCATTTGCAAAACATTTAAGAGACAGGTCACAAGAGGATGCTTTATAATCTGATCATAACATGAATTAATGAGGTATAATTAGAAAGAAATGAAGCACTATAACACTTATTACAAGATTCATGTACATTTTTGCACATTTTAATGGCATCCAATGCACTGCAATTGGTCCGTCATTCTGGCCTTTTCATTCTTGAACCAGCATGTGGAAAAATTACTAAAGTTGCAAAGGATGAGTTCACATCACAAGGGAGGTTACGTTTTGAATAATACAGATATGACAATGGAGGTAATATGTCCATATTAGCCTAAATGGAACATTACATCTTACGATGTTAATTAACTTGCAAAAGTCTTTTGATTTCAAGTTGAGACGTCATTTAACTTACATCACTGCAAGCTGAGGAGTTGAATATAAAGGGCTGAACTACATGCAAAATTTTAGCGTCAGTATTTCGTAATGATTACAAAACAAGACAAAGTAGTCAGTACAAAATGTTAGACCACGATTCAGCAGAGATGAAAATTTGACAAATTTCTTGATGGAGGCTGCACAGTAAAACAGACAGTCATGCAACTTTGTTAAACTTACAACATAATCCAATGAAATAATCACCACACAGATCAAAGATTGACATGACATTTTTGTAAAAAGTCAATAGTTTATAAAACATAACAGGTTTAAGGGAAAATAATTATATTTTTTCATAGCAGTGATTATACTTATGATGTTGTTTCACTTGTTATTTTATCCCATATGTTAAAGAGAAATACAAGTTAGAACGTGTTCAGCTGTAGCTGGTCTGTGGCACAAGAGTGATGTGGAATACATAAAACACAGTAACACACACAGACATCAGCTGAGCTTTAGTGTGAAGGCAAACTGTCAACAGATGGACTGTATTGCTCTGGAAACACACCATGTGAGCAGTAATACCTGTGACATGTGTTCGGGAATTCTGGTTGTTTTTCTCCTTTTAAATGAATGACGTTTTTTCCAAAGGAAGTGGTCTTATGTAGAGAGTTGATGGATGAAGTTTCTAACCTGCAGGAGTGGAGAGCATGAAGAGATTGGGAATGGGAGAGAAAAAAGACAATAAACCATCTTGATGTACAACCGCTCTCAGAAACTGAAGGGTTGACTCTTATGTAAAACTCTTTGCTTCTATAATCGTACTGTATACTGTAGATGGCGTTTTCCAGTCTGTCATTTGGAATAATTTATATTCCATGTTTGCTATGACACGTATCATAAATGTTACAACATCCTATATAATTCAAACAACTACATGTTAACCTTTTGGACAAGTAAACAAGTATATCAGCCCTGGATCACAGTTATTATTATTGCAATCAGAAATTTTAATATTTTATAAATTGGTAATGGAGCAAATGTGCCCCCTTTAAATACATCTCAAGACCAAACTGTGACATTGGTACAAGGAAAAGCAATTTTCAATCAATTAGCAATCAAGCACTGAAGACTTCACTTACAGTAGCTCATAACACTCCAATCATGCAGTGACATGATCAATCAATCAATAAATCAATCAATCAACATTAATTTAAAGTCTTAAATCACTATTAGACATGGTCTCATTGCACTTTACAATAAAAGGGACACATAAAATAACAAACAGCAATAAGACAATTGAACAAAATTAAAACAATTATAAAACATACAACATACATACATAAAAACAATAAGTTAAAAAACAAGTGATGATGTGCTATGGTCGGCTATAATGTAATGAGTAGAGGTGGGTTTAAAATCTAGATTTAAAATTTTCTACAAAGTGAGCTTCTCTGACAATGTAGTGGGAGTCTATTCCAGAGATGAGGTGCACTCACACACACACACGCACACACACACACACGCACACACACACACACACCACACGCACACACACACACAAACACACACACACACACACAACTAGCACATACAGTATGTAGTTCGCAGTATAGGTATTTAGTGAGTATACAATAGGAGATCCATACTGTGCCGACGAAATATGCACTCATATTCTAGCTTAACAGAGACTATAAATAACATGCTTGTGTTTGCACAACAGCCTCTCTTACCACCACTGGATATTTTTGGCAGCTTTTGTGATCAAGAGGCAGGCACAAGAGGGGGCGATAGAGGGGGCATGTCTATTAAAAGCAGAGGTTCACCTCCCACTCCTCCCTACAGCAACATGCTTGACTCGAGCTCAGCTAACATGTGGAGGGTGGTGGGTTGCTTTGTGCTTTCGCTGTTGCGTCATTGTGGCCAAGTGAATTGTTATTTATAGTCTGTTTCTGTTTTTGACTCTGCCGTTTTTATCCCGTCTGTGACCAGCGGGACATGCTCAGGAGATCACATGTAGTCGCAAAGCAGAACTACGCAGACACTACAGATGAACAATGGATATTATGATTCTGTAGCGAAGGCTCTGGTGCTTACTAATATTTGCAAGGAAATGTGACTGATTTAATCATCATGCTTCAAGGGTCATTTGGGAAGGGGGAGGGTCTTTCACTTACAGTACACAACAGGCCACACACAATGTTCCCAAGCTGCAACTGAATACTGCCTGGGATTCACCAGTCTGACTGGCATGACGTGATGCAGGAGCAGGTGGCTTGAAATGAGTGATGATGACATGAGCAAAGCGTCTGTGGGGTGAGCGATCTGTACTGCCTGCTGATCTTCTGCCTGTAAGCACATTACATCAGTGGTACATATCCCTGCTGACTGGCTTAGCAGATATGTCCAAAAAAGTTCGACCCTGAAAGTTTGATCCCCCCAAATATTTTCAGCCAAATGAAGGGAGTTTTCATGTGAATCTCAAGTCATATACATATGTGGAGAACTTCCTAAACAGTGGTAAAGTTTGTGGCAGGGTGCCATCCTAGCATTAGGCACCAGATGGCACTCAGATCTGACTGTCTTCCTCTCAGACTCAAGTGCTATAGCTGACTGCCCATAATGAGCTGAGTTAACATACTGTGCAGCTGGGCTCCTCCGCTGCAATAATTAGCTTCCTCGGAACAATTACTAATAACTATTCTTTTAAAAGCTCATTACAACCACAGGAAAGACAGTTTGACCATTGAGCCGGCCTGTCTGTATCTATTTTTTATAGAAACATAGCATAAACCTGTACAGAAAATTATCCAATATATCTTTTGCCTGTTTCTAAAATCAGCGCATGCCATATAATTACAGTACCTGAAGTCAGAGATGCTTCACAAACACTGCTTGTGTATGAGAGCTCATCAGCAATCGGACAGTAACATTCACAGAGAAATATTGGCCTCCAACTCAGTAATGGAGGTCTTTATCGCTGGTTTAATAATGTGTGCTGGGCTATGAGTCAGACTTGTTGAAGAGGGGGAGAGTGGAGAGAGGTTGTATCCCAGTCATGTTGTTGCTCTACATTCAGTCTACAGGGGACAATGCCACTGTATGGCCTGTAGGCAGTGGTGAATAACAGACCTGTTGCAATGCTGTAGTGGCATAGATTCTTCTCCAAAAAACAAACTCAGAGTCCCTTCCCACCTACTCCCAGGCAGTGTGATTTTTAATTCCATCCTATCTCTATACTAAGAGACATTTTTGTCTATTGTCATGACAACAGCAAATTGGTAATTGAACACTGCTGGCCTTTGACATTGCAGCAGTTCTCTGATTCAAGCATCTCTCCTCCATAGTTTACAACAGGCTTTGAAGATAACCTGAACCAATCCGTGAATGCATCCATAGAATCTGTGCTTCATACTATAACACCATGCATTATTGGCTTTTGCATTTTTTAGGCCCAGTGCTTTGGCAATGGTTAGCACAATTAATGCATGTTAATATTTGAATGCATTTCACGCTGAGAGACATTTCAGATTGTTTTGAGAGTTGTCAGACTCAGCAAACACAGTTGCACAGTTGACACATAGGTATAACTACTGGCTTGAAGTTGCTGCAAGTGGCACTGGATAGCTAATGCACCAACACACTCAAAGGAATGCATAAACATTAGTCAGAAAGAAAGAAATCCACCCTGAAACAATTTTCAATGGGGTAGCAAATGCACCTCTAGGACTGCAGTTCCCAGGCAGCCAGTTGCAGGAACAACTGTTGATATATTAAAATTGAAGTATCCAGTCTATAGAAGGAGTATAAACCCAATCAACTAAAGCCACTATTAGCTTTCAATGACTCATTATATAATGACAAAGCTTATTATTGTCCTTTATAACAAGGTTGATTTCATATGGCAGTAAAAACACTCACTTATCGCTGTGGCAACCAACTTTATGGATACATGTGAATGCTCTAGCTGCATGAATGTTCTGGCACTGATGCACTAACAATGCAAAGTGGTCGAGCATGGTGAGCACTTGCGAGAGTGCTTCACAAATTCAGTTCATCATTACATCACAGTTCCAAATGACAGAGAGGATCAGTGTGGGCTTCCGAAGGAGGCACTTGGGAAAATGACACTTGAGGATATGGAGCAGTAGAGCTCTCCCTTTCATCACAATGCACATAAGCAGTAACATTTCTGTTCTGCATTTCCTCTGTACCATCCACCTTCAATTCTGGTGGGCCTCCACAAAAAGGTCACTACAGATGAAAATAAACACAAACAGATGTGACTGCAGTTCTCCTGGCCAACTTTTAGCCTTTTATCGATAAAATCTAATCTACACTTAGTAACTTATCATATACATGATCTGGTTGCTGTACATATTAGTATATATATCTGTATATTGTATCTATTATTATCATTGCTCCATCTGTCTATCTGTACCTTAAATTCATTTTCTGTGTCTATCCCACAATCTCTTCATCAATATTGTGTTTTGTTTTACCTCAAAACTCCAGCCAGTGCTGTAATTTGTGATCAAGCTGGTGTACCCGAAACATGCAGCAAGCTATCTGCACTTCTCCTCTACCCTCTGCAAAACCTGCTGTTACCATAGAGATCCATTCTTCCAACCAAAGTCTCCAGCTTGTAATACATTATCGCTCTGACTTTGTCATTTCAGCTTTGTTCCTGCACTGAATCCCTCTTCCAACTACTACAGCACCTTTATAACTGGAAGTTTAAAGTGAGTTGCGATTTTGTACAATCGTTGCATGACATTCAGATAAACTTTGTCTTAAAACTTCCTCTGTCTTGGTATAGATTGATTTGATATCTGAATAAGAAACATGCAGCTGTGTCATCAAGACTGTACATAAACAGTGGGGAGTTTGAACACCACCGCAGGGATGAGTGTATGCAACAGTAAACATGCCTATGAAGAGACATGGGAAAAACAAAGACACAGTATTTCAGTGTCGTGACCAAGAATAGCGCTAACTCCTGATAGACAAGATGCAGCAACTGCATAAGCTCTGTGTTACCAAGTCATCACTCCATAAATCCTCAGCTGTAGTGTCAGTCAATCAATTAATCATGTAACAGTTCCAACATGCTGAGATGGAGAAAATTGGAAAGCACTGTAGCAGTTCTGAGTCATAAAGCAAATATACAGTTTTCCTTCTTTTCCCAACCAAGCCATCACCCTCACCCCTTCCTTATCTTTGATGAACTGAGTAAAAATAGTATGGCACTCACTCAGATACTGCTACAGCTGACGGGTCTTCTACCAAGCTCCTTAAATGCGGCACCTCCTCGTCCAGTAAGCCCGTTCATGTGGGGTCTCCCTCGGAAGCCACCAGCCAGACTGAGAGCTGCGCTGGTTAATCAAATTCAGGGATGTCATCCTCACTGGGGAGAAAGTGGAGCTGAGGAGAGAGAGAGAGAGATGCGCTGTGGCAGCGCAGAAAGCTGTAAGACAGTGAGCGCGACGAGCGATTACTGTTTACAGAGAGATGGAGCGGAGGAGAGAGGGAGGGAGTGGAGGACTACAGAGAAATTTCACTGTAGAGTAATGCAGCAGATCGGTGTTCACATACTGTAGAGGAAGCTCTCACTCTCTCTCTCTCTCTCTCTCTCTCTCTCATTTCTCTGTCAGCCGCTCAACACCCCCCAACTATTTCTTCCTCTCCCCATACTGCAGCAGCTGCTAATTGCACTTATATATGCAACACGACACACTGCGTTAACATTCTGCTCCCAATAGTTACCAACTACTGTATGTTCATGTCAGTTGCTAAAATGTGCACATCATTAGTAAATAAACACAATGAGCCCTACTGAACCTCCTCTAAAAGAGTAGCAGCATTGCAAACGTATTACTGGCAGGACAAAGATGTTGTCACAGTAACCTCTTTTCATCTGCAAATAAACAGCTAAAATCGAAGCAGTGAAAAAAAGGTGAAGATTATGTTTTTATATAAGAAACCAGCATAAATGCATGTATAATCTTTTATTAAAAAGCTGTACGCACTTTTCAATACAACTGCTTGAAATTTCAATTACATTACTGTGTCCTAATTTCATAACAGTGCAAAAACAATACTTTAATCTATTGCTATTCTTATTTATGACATGCAGCAGCATTCCTGCACTGTAGGATGTGCTGAATAAAAACATTATTTTTATGATAATGACTAGAGTTGAGTTATTTTTAGTCTGACACACTGAGTTTTAATTAAAATTGTCCCTTTAATTATATTGTATGGTTATAAATGTTTACCTTTACTAATAGATAAAGCTCAACATGACTCAACATGATCTGTACAAGCGAAATGTCACATATCATCCCAATGCCTGTTCTTTAATTGCTGACAATCAATTTGCAAACAGTGGATTGTTGCTGTACTACAAGCATTGAGCACTGTATCCGAATAATCTCAAGTTGACGGTACGCAGATAACAAGCAGATAACAATGTAACAATGCAAACTGATTACTGAAATATTATTGTAGCAGAGCAAACTGTAATACAGTATGTGTCAGGTCACAACCTGACAAGGTCCCCAGTGTCTAACATAGAAGTTCAGGCTCACCTCAATTTACTTGTTTTCATGCTCATGTAAGGCAAGTGACACATTACTGTGATACTGACTTGCAAGCAAACCGCACACACACGCACACACACACACACAGACACACACACACACACACACACACACACACACACTCACACACACACACACACACACACACACACACACACACACACACACACACACACACACATGCACGCAAACACACAAACGCACAGTAACAGATGGCAGAAGCTAACCTGGCAAGCAGCACTACAGCAGGGACAAATTGCTCAGAAGGTGAAAGCACGGTACTGCACAGTCAATGACAGTTGCATTAATCAGTGGCAGATACAGTACAACTGAAGTACTCTATTTAGTACACATTTTATGACTCTTGTACCAACACAGCCACGTGAAATCTTTGTGTTGGTTGTGTAACAAATGAATGTTTTTGTATCTAAGGGCGGGTCAGCATAACGGATAACCCCTCCACTATCTCACCTCTGCCTCCGCACATCATCCCTATGATGAGAAGCCGACTTAATCCAATATTCAGTGACCATTCTGAGCTCAGCTGCCTCAGACTTCTTTCATTTCACCAAGTAGGTCAGTTACTGAAATCTTTGTGTCTGGATAAAACAACAAACTTAACAACTTCCCCACATAGACCCAGGATGAGGTCATCACCTGCCACAAATAGTGTTTGTGTATCCAATTATCAGTGCAGGAGAGAGAGCACAGAATTCCGAGAGAACTTTTCTTTTCGATCCTTAAATAAACTTGCGAAAAAGAAATGTTTAAATAATTTATAAATAGAACCTACTTTTAGCTTATACCATTACATAATACATCATGCTGTTAGAGATATGTAACTGCTTTCTGCTTGACACTTTATCAAACCTTCCCTACAGCCTGTTATGTTAAACAAAGAAACTGAGCATTTACAGTAAATGCAGTAAGAAGACTAGACCTGCCATTATAGGTTATTCCTCCTGAGATGAATATAATCTTTCCAATGCCTGCACATATTCTCTTCGTCAACATTAGGTTTAATAAATATTAATAAGTCACTCGTGAAAGCAACAAATTTGATTTGAAGACTAAAATCTTTATAGTTAATGTAATAGCCTATTGACTATGATTTATTCACATCAGTATGAAAAACGGGTTGCATTTCCACTGTGATTCAGATTATTGGGTTCAGGAAGAGGCATAATACTGATGTTACCTAGCAACAAGCTACCGTATGTCCCGAAGGCCAATCGCAGCCGAAAAGTAAAGACGGAAAATTCCATCCGTTTTTGATTGGCTGTTTTCACCATGATATCACTCTCGTTATTTCAATTATGTAATCACTTTAGGTTCTGTGGACAATTCAGATGCAGATCTTTTTTGCAGTGTGCAAGCACAGTATTGTTAATTTAAAAAATGTGGAAATTCTACATTAAGAAAACATAAATACCAGACAGTATACAATAGCAATGGCAGAAACTATCAACATGGGGAAACATCATGATCAGTGAGGTACCTGTTTTGCACATTTCCATGAGCTTTGAAAGTCATACAAGATGTACCAGTGTAAAAATACTGCCATCCACTGGCAAAACATTAAAATTGTTTCACTTCTATAGCTGTGTTGGGATAAGGTTAGAGCTATCAAAGAGAAACGCTGCAATCTAGAGTTTTGAAGAGCTTGTTACATTTGTTATATAATATGCAGCCAAACCTTGCACTAGTTAAAAAAAAGGCAGAGTCAGGCCTGTATGACTAAGAGTTGATGTTACATAAGCATGGGACACACAGTACTAGGAAGATGCTGCTATGGATACTTACAGTAAAGTGTCACAATAATTCACTCTCTGGGGGAATTTTTGGTTTATTGCTCATTTGGTAAATAACACAAATGCAAAAAAATAATGTGGAAAGGGTATTAAGAAATGGTGTCCCTGGCAAATTGTGTATACAAACAATGCTTTTGATGTAGTTGACAATCCATTGCAGAAGGAATGCTGTCTCTGTGATTGGCTGTAAACACTGGAGCCCTGCAAACTGTGTTATGGCTCTACTACTGTACAAATTAAGAGATCATGTTTTTATTTATGAATCCCTAAGATGATCTCCGCTTAACAAAACAAACCCTACACCCAAAATAAATGTCAACCATTCATGAAATCATTGAGAAGCACTTATTTAGCCTTGATTAGTATATCAAAGCAAACTGATTTACCAATCATTCTTGGTTATGTAGGTGTAATATACATTTGTTCCACAGAGGGTCATCAATCTGTAACAAAGGGCAATAAAGTGTTTCTAATGTTTATTCCATCCACAGAGGAACTAAAGATGAACTCTGGTTAAAGACTTGTGTGTATTCCATACTCGTGAAAAGAAGCTTCATGTAATTATCTGATTATTTTCGTATAATCCCCAAAATATATATTATTTGCAATCTTTATTTTTGCTGCTGAAACAGTAATTATTATTTTGTTATTGTCATGTTACAAATATTGTTTGCAATACATTACACTGAGTGATCTGGCTATAATACTGTATGCAACTCTTTTTATAGCACAAAGGTTGTGTTTTGGTTGAATATGAAATCAACTGAACACATCAGCGTTACACTAATAAGGATAATGTGGCCTGATTAATTCATTCAGCTTAGCTGTTTATCAAAGCAGTGCAGTTTTGATGTGCTCTGAGGAAATCACCCAGTATTTACTGTGTGCCCCTCTTAGTCACAGAAACCAGGCAACAGTGGATCAGCAGGCTGTGACCCACTTCCTTTATGCCTTCACTCTATCGGCTCAAGAGGCTTTGTTTGTAATCATTCATCATGAATGCCCCGCCCCCAACCTCGTCCCTACCCCTTCATCCCCCACCCATACATACACATATTCACACATATTACTTCATCTCTGAGGACCTTTACTGAGTACATTAAGTTATTGACATTTAACCTCAAGTCACTAAACCAAATATTAACTTAACTAACTAATCTAAACTTCAGGCCTGATCTAGAACTAAGTTAGCCTCTTAAAGCAATTAGCAAGTTCTCCCTCTATGAAAAATATGATAACAATTCACACGATTAAGCAACATTTTGACATAGACATCAGAAATAATTAGGAAGGATTTACGCATCTATACATTTAGTTCATATCCAGTCATTTCAACATTTTGTAAATGAGGTCTAGCTTGCCAAACGGCTCTTTTGGTCAGAGTTCATAATTTAATTTTGGGACTAGATACTATCACCTCACACTTTTGGGGGGGGGGGGGGGGGGACAACAAAAACAACTGGAGAAGTCCATTAAACTGATAGCCTTTTTTTCAAATTAGAAAGGAGTAGTGGAATTTTATGCTGGTCACTATTGAAAATGACATTTAATTAACTGTTGAGGCGAGTGTGACATTCACATACTCACATACAAGCATTGATGTGTACAGCTACAATTAAATTCCATCACACTTGTTTGGCAATTTTACATATTTGAAATGATCCAAGATGATTCTCTCGTAAGAAATATACATTAAAAGATGCACACACACACACACACACTCACAGAGAGAGAGAGAGAGAAAACAAAACACACAGATATCCAAAACAAAAACTACATAATAGAACATGGAATAAGAAAAAGCACTAAAACCATGACTTAAACCTACCCACATAAACCTTAATGTCCAGCATTCATATTCTACAGTGAAAGCATATTATCAGTAAAATGTACAGAGAAAATGCAAGACTACAAATTTTTTGAGATGACTCAACTGAAAAAGTCAAGTAGTTAGTTAACCCAAAATTGTACTTGCAGTATTCAGTAAATGTACTCAGTTACACACCTGGGGTAACTGTATTTGGAAGAAATAAACTAAACGTCTTAGCACTTAGTGGTTCTTTATACATTGTAGGAACATTTTCTTAGCGTCAATGGTAGGGTAGTAATACAATATGGAATAAGATGGCATCTACTGGGTCACATGGAAACTATTGGAAAAATGCCTTTTTCTTAAAATTTAAAATGCACTTATATCGAATAAGAATGGTGAGTCTATTTACCCGTCTGGTAAAAATATCTGCTGAGTTTTGTAGTCAGTAGGTGACATGACATCATTGGCTAGCTATTGAAAAAAATATGTATTTTTTAATATTAATAATCAAACAAGATAAAGAAGCACTAGAATCCAATAAAAGGAGGTGTGTTTTTCCAGTGTAGTAACAATATCTGGTGTACTTTGGAGTCAGAGGGTAATATGACATTGAAGCTATTGAAAAATACATTTTTAATATCAATATAAAAGATGCACTAAAATCTAATAAAATGAGGTTGTCCAATTTGTAGGATCAAAGGTAGTAGACCTAATACAATTCAGCCAGTGGGACACATGACTGGAATCTATTGAAAAACATGTTTTCTTTTTGAATATTCATATTAATATGAAATGGAATTTATATTAAAGTCCAGTAAAAAGAGATGTGTCCTATTTGTCCAGTGTTGTAAAAATATCTTGTATACTTTAGAGCTATTGTGAACAATGCAATTAGGGCCTGTGCACTGGAGCTGCAGTGCCACAGGTGTCCACCGGAAGTCGCCTGGCACCCCTTTATGTCATTGAGTTTTGTACCTGGCATAAAGTATCTGCTAGGAATTGAAGGTACATAACCCGATCTCTGTCAAACTTCTCAGGCATGGTAACAGTCTCTGTATAATGTCAATATTGACCGAACGTCATAGCGCCACCTACTGGAACAGGAAGTGACATGTTCTATACTTTTACATCCTCTGCCTCGCAGGTTGACCAGAAGCTAAAACACTTTAATAATGTGATGCAGAAAAGTCTGTGAGTTTTCGTCTAAAGCCCTCCCCGTGGCGTGATGGCGAAATTCGTGCTGCATCGGTGCTTTCCACTGTGCACCGGTAAAAGTTAATGAGGAGATTCTGAGGGAGCCCAGCCTTCCTCAGCTTCCTTAGGAAGTACAGACGTTGTTGTGCCTTACCAGTGTCAGATGAAGTGTGCGTGGCCCAGGGGAGATCCTCTGTGATGCGAATTCCAATTTGAAACTGGAGACCCTCTTCACAGCCTCGCCATTTATGAGCACGGGGTCAGGATCTCTTCTCTTGTCCTCCTAAATCCACTACAATCTCTCTGGTTTTGCTGTTTTTTCAGGTTGAGATTGTCAGTGCAACACGGTGAGGAGTTGTACCTCATCTCTGTATAGGATTAATCACAGCGACTCCATTTTCTGTCGCTGTCATCTTAAGACCTTTGCTATGCCTCTGCGGGTTTACCTTATCCAACTCAAACTTCCTCAAAAAAGCAGTAACACATTGATGATGTGATTTTGTCTAATCTGTCAGTTTTCGTCTAATGCCCTCACGTGGCGGCAGATTTAGATGTGCTGCCTTGAAATATCGGACTGCCATAACTCCACTCCACGTGGTCATATCTTCACCCAATTTCTCATGCAAGATTACAGTCCCACCCACACCACATCTACGTGTCAATATTGAGCCATGGTCAATATTGACCTGACAACAATATTGACCAGACAACAGGAATTCAGACTTATGTTACTAACATCATCCCATTTACATGGTGTACTCTGCGCATGATGTACATGGACACAGGAAGTGATATCGCGACCCACCCTGACGTGCGCATATGTGCGAGGGCCCCGATAAACAGTGCGTATAGCTTTTTTTTATCTTGTAATTCATTCATTCATTCATCGTCTACCGCTTTATCCATTTAAGGGTCGCGGGGGGTCGCTGGAGCCAATCCCCCGCGGATTTCTAGGTTCGAACCCAGAACCTTCTTGCTGTGAGGCGAAGGTGCTAACCACTACACCACCGTGGCGCCCATCTTGTAATTTAAATGGGAATTTTTTTTATGGCCCCTATAAATTAAAGTATTGTGGCAAGGGGAGGTTACTATCATGTAAGCTACAGATCCAAATGAATGTCGAATTTCTGACCTAAAGCTAATAAACTAGCTTCAGGTAGCAGTAACTGCAGCCTGTAGCTAGCAATTTCGATCATGGCCATCAGATACATGACCACCTCTGTCGTATATGTTTGTAATAACATTATTTATATCATCAAATAACCTTACACATTCTCATAAAGTATGAGTTATAGTCACGTATTGTTTTCTGAAATGTGAATTTCCAGACCTGACTGGCTTAGTTATAGGCTACGTATATGCGCAACACTTTCTGTTTACATGGTAAACACGATTTAAATATCGCAATAATGTCTATAACCACCGGCCATTTGCGGAAGCCTAATTTGTTAATGGAACAAGTTCAATTTGGTCTCCACCAGATTATTATTTAATATCAGTAATACCTGCAAATTATATCCAGCATCACATCATCTTTAGGTCTTTCAGCACCGGTTTATTGTGAATGCAAACTCATAACAGGTTTTTCTCTGCTTGGCAGCTTCTACCGATGACTGCCGCATCATTGAAGCGCCAGTCTCCTCTTCTTTCATCTCTTCACGTGTTCGTTTTTTTTTCTGCTTGCCACAGATGTGTGTGCGAGAGGCGCCGAAATATGGCGCTATGGTTTTTCAGCCAATGGGCTCGACGTTTGTAACAGGTTGCCGCTGTCGTCACCGCCGTGGCGGGAACGCGCATTCGAGAGGGGGAAAAGGGGGTCGAGAAGGCATCGGGATCGCGCCCCTCCGGTTCGCCGTCAAATGCCTCCGGTGTAGAGGAGCGATCGATATGGGGGGCCCGGGACCACGAGACGGCGTGGAGCCCGACCGACCGACCGACCGACCGACCGCTGCGCAGAGCTCATCGAGGCGGTTCATAGCGGGATAAGAACAGCCTGCGTGTCCACTGATTAACAGCCACAGGGCTGCAGTCGAGGCGGGGAGTCGCGGCTGGCAGTTTGACCAGGAGAGAGAGACGCGACGAGACTCGAGACTCGAGAGAAAGAGAGAACAGTTTGCGATCCGACTGAATCCAGCGGTGGATTTCAAGAACGATGGACGGATTGTCGATAGCAAGCCAGTCCGGCAGGCCCAGCCCAGTCGAGGTAGGCTGGCTTCGTCCGGAGTGAAAACCCGTCTCCTCTCTCCTCCGTCGGCCTCCCTCCACCGCCGCGCGCCGATGTCCGCCGCCTGCCTCGACCCGCACGCGCCCGCCGTGGTTTCAGCACCGCCGGAACTGGACAGCGACTGCATGGAGCCCCGGAGCGGCCCCGCCGCTCGGGAGCCCGGCGGCTTCCGGGCTCGCCCTCTGCGGCACGCCGGCCCCGGGGGCCTCGGCACGGCCCTGGAGGAGCAGCTGGCCATGCTCGCCGGGGAGCGGGACGGCGAGCGGGAGCCGCCGGACCCGGGATCGCCCATCGCGGGCCATGGCGCAGACCCGCTGTCGCTCCTCCGCCAAAAGGAAAAGGACCTGGTTTTGGCTGCTAAACTCGGCAAAGCGCTGCTGGACAGAAACCAAGACTTGACCAAGCAATATGAGAGGATGCACAAAGATCTCAACGAGAAATTAGAGGTAAACGAATACAGGGGAACTCCAGTTTTTGAATGCTGCACCGTGAGCCTCTTTCTGCATTGGCCTCAAATGCCATAATCCTGTAGCCAAGTTTTGGCCATTGCTGTGTAAACAAACTCAGGAGGATCCCAACACACGGAGACTGCAGAGCCTCACATCCAAGCCACCGCATTCAGCTATGATGCCCCTTTTCGCGGCAGTGAGTTGTTGTACCCAGTGTTCTATAAACAGGCAACTGTATCTGATTGAAGCGCGCCGGTCCCTCTGATCGTGAGAAAGAAAGTGGACCCTTACTGTGTCTGTCATTGCAGTGAATAGTAGCCAAGCTAAGAGAAGGTGTAGCACATCATGTGTGGCCTGAGAAACCACAAAGGTATAAGCATGTGTCTGTCCGGGGTCTACCGCATCAACTGTACATCTGTTCAGCCCTTTGATCCTCCTTCATCCTCGTGTTGCAGCTCAGAGGAATAAGCTGCAGCCCGTCGTTATTAATGCTGTTACAGTTCCTGGTTCCCCGTACAAATGGCGGTTGGTGTTGTTGTTTTGAATCTCTCTGATCCCTCCTTTTGTTTGGGCATTCGACCAGAGAGGAAAATAGTGGACACACAGATACCAGCTGCTTCAGCCCTTGACCACTCTCTTGGAGCAGCTGGCCATGCAAGTGCATCTGCTCGCCGTTCATTGCCATCTAGAGAATAGAAAGAGGCAATGCAATGCTTCTTTCTATTCTCAGAACTGTCACTCCAGGAGACAGGCACAAGAGATTGGTTCAATTTTAAAATCCCTAAACTCTAGCACAGATTTCACCAGATTTAATTTATGCTTTTGCAGTTGTTGTCACCCTTTTGGACTTTTTAGTCTTGTTTCTGGTGTATGATGCAATGATCAAACTTTCTTCACTGTCAAAATCACATGCTTTCATATTAATGCCAAATGTATATTTGTGGCACAGTGACATCATCAGCACCACAACAGAAACAAGCCTCTACACTTTTGCAAAGAAGGAAAGGATTGAGCCCCACGTTCTTCTGTTGAAGGTGTACAATGTCTCAGTTTTAGTGTACCTCAAACCCAAGCAAATGAATGTCTAACCCTGTCACCCTCTGTCCCCGCATTCACATGCAGCACTTGGAGCAGGAGAAGCATGAGTTGCGTCGGCGTCTGGAGAGTCGAGAGGGGGAGTGGGAGGGCCGTGTGGCCGAGCTGGAGACGGACGTCCAGCAACTGCAGGGCGAGCTGGAACGCCATCAGGTCCAGCTGAGAGAGGCTGACAGGGACAAGACCAAGGCCATCAATGAGCTCTCGGAACAGAACCATAGACTGCTGGAGCAACTCAATAGGGTGAGCAGTGTGTGTGTGTGTGTGTGTGTGTGTGTGTGTGGCCTGGCCTGGGGGGCTGCCTGGCTGACATTATTTAAGGTGCTCAGCCAAGTGATGATTCATCGTCCCCCTGGGGAGGCGGGGTTCTACCTCCCTTCAGCCTCTTTCTAAATCCACCTGAATTATGCTAACTCATCAATATAAAACGGAGCTCCCAGGTCTTATGTTGAATAATTAACAATGATTGGACTGCACACTTATGCAATCGCACTGTGCACATTGACAGGTGATGCATTGGCAGCTTATTCTGACTGGCAGGGTAAAAAAATGGCCATATAGGGAAAAAAGGTTGAAAAATAGATCAATAGACGGACAGTCATATATGGCCGATACATTGAGGTACATATAGCAGTGCTCAGAATTGACACAAGCACTTGAATCTGCATTTTTTTTTCTCATGATGTACCGGACAGACATCAGGATGAACTGAGACTGGCAGTAGATGCCGACTGGTGGAGCTGAGAGTGAAAAAAAAGACTTTTCACTGCAGCCATAAAGAATTGATTGTTTATCACATTTGCCCCAAACTGTGTGTCGCGCCTAAAGACTGTTGCGTCACAGGGTTGAGCTTTCTTTTTCACCAACAGCAGGATGGCATCATGCTACCTAGCCTGTCAGAGGGATATACAGTCTAAAAACGTTTTAAGACCATTATACTGCATCAACTCACGGGTTGTGAACAGAGGCATCGTGTCGTCAGCTGTCAGGTGGGCTGGCAGTGGGTGCCAAGCTTACATTTCATGATGCCCAGAGCTGTATACACAAAGGTTGACAGGCCTGTACAGGTGCTTTGATAACCCTGTTAGTACTGCAGTCCATGGCAACGCTCACACTTGTGTGTGCTGTTTCCTCTCCTGGGAGAAGATGTGATCTGCTGCTGGCCACACGCTGCTCAGGGAGGAGAAGGCTCTGTGTGGTGGATTTCAAGCCCCAGTTCACCGCTGTAGAGGACACTTCTTGTTGTCACTCGATCATATTGAACCCGCCCCCAGCTCTATCTTGCCCCAACACCATTGTCACATTTCAATCAAGAATTGTGCTGGACTGGCCAGTCACCGTGGTTTGCAGCACGAGCAGACACTTAGCATAATTAAACTGCATTTCATTTAATTGAAACCTGGGTGTGGGAATCTCAAAAGGTATTTCCTGAAAGTGGTCAGGATTGTGATTTTAAGGGAGAGCATTTCTTGTAGCCTTTGTGACTCAGTGAAATTCCTGAGACCTAATTGACTCCACCAATCCAGATCTTATGATTCAGTGCGTTGGGCAGACAGAGGTAGACCTGCTGGGTAATGAAATAAATGAGGTCAGCCACAGTGCTCTCTCTCTCTCTCTCTCTCTCTCTGTCTCTCTCTCCCTCTCTCTCTCTCTCTCTCTCTGGGCTCATTATTAAGCGATGGGCGGTGACTAAGTAATGTTAACCATTCACAGCTCTGAGTAGGCACTATTCTGCCCCATACATCTTAAGCATGTCTTATTGTGATCTGATCCTGCCTGTGGCCTCCTGACTGGACAATAGACACATCTACCAGGCTCCAAACCGACAGATCACGCTCATCCACAGCCTCTAGGTGAACAATAACATAGAGACGGCAGACGCCGTTTAATTTTAAACTGGTTAAACTGGTTTGTTGGTGCCATTAGAATACTATGGAGGACAAAAAAAACATCCTATAAGCCTAAAAATAATAAATACAAATTTACATAATTCTAGATGAAATGAGTTGAGAAGTTATTTCAAATCTATAAATGAATAAATCGATAATTAATCAGGACATTAATAAGTAATCATATTTAATGTCTTTACTAAAACAAACCTTTAAGATAAGTGTAGATTTGTAGAAATAAAGTAAGGATGATTACTCATTTATTTTTCATTCAATTACTATTTTTCTCACTCAGTTGCTAATTTCTAATTATCCTCTCTATTAATTGAATTGCTTTTTGTGTGGTAATCTTGGCTTTATTGATTTAATTAGTTCTCCTTATATACTGTAAGAACCAACTACTCAGAGGGGTAATATAAAGATCCCTATCAGCCAAAGATTAACTTTATAAAAACAACACATCTTCCTCCCTTTAACTCAGGATTCATTTCTACACAAAGCCTTCAATTGGCTGCAGTGGGACGACCTTGAGAAGGCAGGGCACTCCATAGGAAGTGATGTAAGTCATGGGTGTAGAATGCAGTGCTGAGGGGATTAGGCTATAATCCGTGCTAATAGCCTTGCCATATGCATTCAGTCCTGAACCAAAACAACTCCTGTCAATACTCTATTTAATTAATAGCAGCAGGTAACTCATAAGAAGATCTAAAATTGTAATCTCTGACTCTTTCATCACGTCTTTTCCCGGGGTGACACGCCCTGTGGTTATTATTCCTCTGTGTGTGTGATTTTGTGTGTGTGTGTGTGTGTGTGTGTGTGTGTGTGTGTGTGTATTTTCAAACAGTGGTTGTAAAGCTATACATTATATTCATTACACCCAGAGAAAATTGTTTCCATTAATGCAGGAGATGAGCCTTAGGAGGTGTGTGCTGGTGTGTATGGGTCTTAAATGTGAGGACAGCCAGCCTCCTCAAGTGTAATCTGATCAGAGTGAACCAGCAGGAAAAGGACCTTCCTCTAATTACATCACCACACATGCTCAGAGAAGGCTAAAGATGCACTGACTACAGCATAAGTGTCTGCATGCTTTATGGTCATAGTCAATTCTACTTCCATCAAACGTTCCATCATACGTAATTAAAATGCGACATCAGCCTCCAGTGACTCATCAGAGGCTGTAGACAATCATTCACGTTTGTGATGTGTGACTTTTATAGCAATATGACAAGCAAGGTGTAATGTGAATATTTTAGTGTTGTGTCTGGCCTCACCAGTACAGTGTATCCAGAGCACACAGGCCTCAGTTTCATTCCTCCTGCTGAAACCTGTCAGGGGTAAACACAGTCCCAGCTATCATCCTCTGCCTCCCATCAGCCTAAGGTAGCTGTAACTGTCAGGACCAGCTCTGCTATTGGTGCTTATTGTCACAGAATTTGTTACGCAACCGCTTGAAAGTGGGGTTGCCCATCCTCCAAAAGTATAGACAAGGCAGCGCTCTGTGAAAGCGACAAAGGAAAATACCAGAAGCATTGAGACCACAAGTCGCAGCTCAACCAATCCTCCTCCTTCCTGGTTGCTATGTCAACCAGAAAGACATGCAAAATGAAACTCCATGTGTTGTTACCATGGGAATATGCTGTACAGAGGATACAGACAGTTTGATGCCAGGTTGTGCCACCAAAGACCTATGATGCACTTGCAAATGATGGATAATGTTCCCCAACCAAAAACCACCTGCAACTTAATAAACAGGAATGATATTTACTTTTCAAGTTTTGTCTCTCCAGCCTCTGGGTCAGCTGTCACATACCCACATGTGGACAATGTAGCTAAACAGATTAGGATATTTGCTCACAGTAATACAACAAGGTGACTAAATCCTGAGACAAACTGTCATTGCAAATACTTCTTAGAATTTGTTTAATGCTTTTTGTTGGAGGAAGTGGAGGTGGTTAAATCTAGCTAAATATGGCAGTAAATATACAATACAACATAAAACAAAGCAAACGTTGACCAGTGATACCATCTTTGAGCATTAGTTTAACCTGCTTAACCTGAGTGGCAGTGAACACATTTTGATTGATCAAACATTGTTTGATTTGCTTGCACCATAATGAAACCCACCAAATCTATTCAGCACAATTCAGGTATCAGGCTCATCCATTACCGTTTTGTAATTAACAACTTATCTTACACTTTTTAACTTGTTCATTATGTTTTGTAAACTTAATCTTTGTGTTGTTGAAAGTATAATAATCAGTAGAAGTTATTCGCAGCCAGGTGCAGTGGGTATACAGGGGGAGGTTTAATTTTCTAGCATTTGTTGGAAAAAATTCAACCATCATTATGGCGATTCTACAAAATTATTATTATTTTTTTTGCCATATATTATGGTTCCCCTGTAGCCCACCTTAAGAGCTCTAATACACTAATACTTGGATCTCAGTCCTTTCTGGGATGACAATTTCACTTAGAGGTGGATGATTAATTGATTTATTGTAACTTATCAAAAAGGTGTGCAGACAACTTCTCCCCATGTGAGGAGACGTATTTGCACATTGCACAGCTTTTTTGACATTCCCTAAAGGCATTTTGTATAAGTCATCTTGTAAAAACCAAAAGAGAGAGTCATCACACTGCTGCTATCATCTTAGTTACCACTCAGAGCAGAGCCCCACAATGATGGAGCTGAGGCACAGTCGTCCTGGCAGCTTTAAATTTCCACAGACTCCCTTCAGAACTCTGACACAGACTACAGCCAGTGTTACCTGAGGACAGAAGTGAGCTGAGCCTCTTCAAATCCCAAAGTGAGCTTCTTGAGAGGCTGCTTTAGTGTGTAGTGCCATCTAGAGGCCATTCATATTGGTGTACATAGTGATTAAGACAAACCTAAAAAATAAAAATCTAAATTTAACACTTCCTTGCTCTAGTTTTTTGCTCTACACCATGTTATTCTTTTCAGTGAGTTGTAAAAGGCAAGTCATTTTTAGGTTTTGCTGTTGACATTTATGATAATGCCAACAGTGGTTTCCTGACTGCAGCTCTATGCTAATGAAGCGCAGCCGGGCACTGAGTAGTCTGTTCCAACCAGGTAAGTATAATCTCAACTGATGCCCAGAGTCTGCTGCTGTGCTGCAGTGTGCACAAACACTGAGCACTGGACTATTGAAGGGCTGTGACATTCAGATGAACAGTATCGGGAGAGCTGATTTACAAGCAAAACTACATTAGTAATACACATTGTGAATGTCAGCATTTTAAGGTGTATGTGTGTGTGCGTGTGTGCGTGTGTGTGTGTGTGTGTGCATGCATGCGTGTGCTGCACAGTCTTTCTTATGTAACTGAGCAGTTAATTTAATTCAGTTAATGTGACTTCAATAATGGGTTGTTATCATCAAGTACAATGATCCGTGGATATGTAGCCGGCTCCTCATCTTTGCTGCCGACTAAAGGCTCCAGGATACAGTAGCCACCCTCAGCACAACACGCTTGAATCTCTGACTAAACTGTCAGTGGTCAAGTTGCACTGTGGGTAATGTAGGCGCTGGACTTTGACAAATGCCAATGACAAATGAGTGTGTAGAATTAAAAAATGATATCTGTTTCAGCTACTACGATTCTGATTGGGGGTTTTTTTTAAAACTGTCTTCTGCGAGTCTGACAGTGTTATAAGACTGCAATGTCAGTGGAATATTCTTACCAACTAAATAAACGCAGATTCATTCCAGGTTAACGTTCTGTATTGTGAATCTTTCCAGGCTGCAGAGGTGGAGAAGCAGCTGTCCACTCAGGTTCATTCATTACGGGACGACTTCAGGGAGAAGAGTATGTCTACAAGCCAGCACATGACACGATTAGAGACTCTACAGGCAGAGGTGAGCAACTACCAGTCACATGTTTCCATTGTCCATCAAATACAGGCAGTTGAGCTGTATCTCTGAACAGTAGGCTGAGCAGGTGAGCAGTCACCCACCAAAAGCAGAACAGAGCAGAAAAGCAACACTCTATTCACAAAAACAAAATAACATGTTTACAGTTACTTGCTCAGCAAGAAGACCGTGTGCATAAGGTGACTCCACATTGCAAGGGATGCAACTTCTGTGCTATTATCTTGCAATTACCACATTGATCACAAATTGGATTCTGTTTTGCAAGAGTTTACATGGTCTCACTTTAAAGTTAGGGTTTCTGATGATAATAAGTGAAAATCCCACTAAGGAAAGATTCTTCTTTGAACTCATGTCCTGTTTTTCAGAGAGGTATTGAACATCTTTCAACTCGTGCTACTGGAACTGCTTCTTCTGTCAGGGCACTTTCTCCTAAATTGTAACTTTTCCTCTCTTCCTATTATCGTTATCTCTCTCCTTACCTGCTCCTCTTTCCCTCACACTCCTGCCACTTGGTTGGAGCAGCAAGGGCTAGAAGTGAGTGGTTGCCGAATGCTGTCTGTCGACCAGAGTGCATGCTGCATGCTGAGTCTTGTGAAAGAGTAAAACAAGGATTGCACCATTATTATTATTATTTTTTTTTATTATTATTCTTTAAATATACAATTGTTTCTTTTGCATCCGATTAAATGAGTTGATCATTGGATACAATTAAGATCTTGTGTTAACATAAAATTAAAGTTAGATGGAATAGAAGCCAAAATGGAATTCATGTATGAATAGGAAAAAAACAGCATATTTGACATTTCCACATCCTTATGGCAATCCCTATTTCCGGGGATTGAGCTTGAAAAAAAAGCTTTGTAACATGAGCATGAGATGTGTTGCGATGTCAGTCGCGCTCATGTATGTTATCAGCAGGTCATGTTATGAATAAAGTTACTGTTAGAGCATGAAAAACTGCTGAGATTTCCTCTGTACAGTCTCTTCAAAGGTGGGCAGAAAACACCAGAACCGCAGAGCCTGCGCTAAAATTGGAAGGAAAGGCTCTATATTTGGCTAAGATGTCTGGGTGCTCCCACTTATCTAACACTTTGCCTTGATATGACATGTGCTGATGACTAGTGGCTTGTTGCCCTATTTCTGTAAAGTCAGAGACTATAGCAGCCCAAAAATATTCCAGAACTTGGCAATGTTGATGCTCATATGGTAATAAGGAAAAAAAACAACTGATCCACATGTAAGCTCCTGTTCTGTGAAGTATGTTACCAGATGTAGGTCAAAAGCAGGAGGAATAAAAATGAGCGAGAACTGCTGTTTGTTTAATGGGGAAAGCTGCTCAGGCAGCGGGGGGGGGGAATTCATGAGGAAAAAGGAGCCCTGCAGCGAAGCTAGCCTTCAGTTGAGGGCTGTTACATTGTATTGGGAAATAGTAGGCTTATTGTAACTTTGGTGGAGATGCTAACATATCACTTAAACATTCCTAAAGACGAGGGAGGCAACCAACGCCTATGCCCGTGCTAGGCAACAAACATTCTTTAGACCAGTGGGAGTACTTTTTAATCTTGTGTAAAAGCCCAGCTCGCCTCAGAGTCATGTAGCCTTAAATCAGGCCTATAGCTGCCCATCTGTCCACTATCGACCAGGAAATCTAAAGAATCACCAGTTAGTTAGTTCACCAGTTAATGGCCATCCTGTGGCGTAGTAACTAACAGGTGCTGTTTAAAATGTTAGATTAAGATGCTGTCAGATAGGAAGATGGAGCTGGAGCGACGGGTGCACGCCATGCTGGAGGAGAACGAGCTGCTGCAGAGCACAATGGACGACCTCAGAGAGAGGACGCTGGTGTTGGAGAAGCAGTGTCACGAGAAAGACCTACAGGTATGGATACGTGCATGAAGGACTGTAGATATTGTACATTAACTTTCGACAAAGCAATTTTTGTGTTCACCCATGTCCTTAAAATAGCCAGCACTCCTGTCAGACTACTGTAGGTATTCATACTTTGCACTGTTAAGTTTTGCCTCCTTTTGTTATGTCCAGTTGCGACAGAGCCAGCTGGAGCTCAAGGAGGTTCAGGTGTCCCACAGGCAGCTGACTGCTCGGCTGGAGGAGCTGTCAGAGGAGCACTGCCTCCACAGCCTCACCCCACACCCATCCAGCCTGCTGTGTGAGATAGAACAAAGCATGGAGCAGGAGGAGCAGGAGCAGGAGAGGGAGCAGGTAATTATTCTCATGACTTTAGGATTATGTTTCATTTAGTCCACTCTTTATTTAAGCCCTTTGTTAGCACCAGGCGCTTGTATGACTGATATCTTCATATCCCCTCCCCCAACTTAAGTTGCGTCTTCAGCTATGGGAGGCCTACTGTGAGGTCCGCTCACTCTGCTCCCATCTCCGGGGAAACGACATAACAGACTCTGCACTGTCCACCGACTCTTCCATGGACGAGTCCTCGGAGACGTCCTCAGCCAAGGATGTGCCTACTGGCAGCCTCCACACCAGCCTTTTGGAGCTACGGAGGCTTACCCAGAATCTGCTGGATGGCAACGAGTCCACGGTAATGAACAACACACTGTGGAAAAACAACCCCTCATCATTTAAGGGGTACCAGAGTTTCCTATTCACTTTTGAAATAGGACTGTAATTATGTTATTACAGAGCAAATAGAAACAATGGTTGTAGACAATTTAGTAAGCACCCACTCAT
Organism: Scophthalmus maximus; assembly: GCF_022379125.1. NCBI lineage: Eukaryota > Metazoa > Chordata > Actinopteri > Pleuronectiformes > Scophthalmidae > Scophthalmus > Scophthalmus maximus. The sequence goes on along the minus strand of NC_061517.1, from coordinate 22,471,862 downwards.
GTGATTACGTTTTTAAAAAAGAACCAGAAAATTATATAGAAGTCATTAGGGGCGTATGTTCTGTTTGTGTGAATTAAGCTTGTTTTGTTGATGACGTGGAGCAGTAAACTGTGGCAGACTGAACGGGCTTGTCGCTGTTCACCCTCTTGATTTCAGTGTTTCCTGCAGCTAACAAAATGATAAACAGTATAATGGAGACACTGTTCAGCCCCTAACAAAATTCAAATCTGTCAAGGACTTTTTTATTAATCACTGACCTGAGATCCTGAGGTTTCAGATGCCCCTTCCTGATGAATCCACTCTGATGTAGCTATTCACTCATTTGTCTCTTGATACATTCTGTGATTCCTCCAAACTCACCCCTGTGTAAATGTTAACGAAAATAAATATAAATTCATTATTGGAATATTTCTTCTCCAAATGTGTTGAATTTCATGCTGGCATTATTGTAATTAGCAATATATATATTTTTAAATACTTGCAAATCACATATTGTAATCACATATATTAGTTCTTCTCTTGAAAATGTCAAACGGGACACAGAGTAACATCAAGTTATAGAGTGGTGGATACTGCCTATTTGAACACTTACCATAATGAACTCTGAATAGTAGCAGTACATAAACAATGAGTGTGTGTTGTGGGTTGAAAGGGCTCGCGGCGCAGCGATGAGGAAGCTCTGGAGGAGCAGGTGAGGAAGCTGGGAGAGGAGCTGAGGGAGGGGAGAGAGCTGCACGAAGCTGAGCAGGACAAAACACGCAGCAGTGAAAGGGAGCTGCTGCAGCTGCACAATCAGGTACCAGTTTTTACATTACATTATATTTATTCAACAGACGCTAAAGCGACTTACAATAAGTGCATTTAAGCATGAAAATATTACCCAAAACGTGCAAATATCAAGAGAGTGCATGAACATTTATTAAACAAGCAAAATCAGCTTCAAGTGCTCCATTCTGGGGGGGGGGGGGGGGGGGGGGGGGTTTCTGCTGTCCTAGCTCGTTACACCGTTGAGGAACCAGGACAGAAAACAAATGGGATTTAGTTGAGCTGGGGCTGTCAGCCTATCGCAGTCAGGAAGTAGCAAGCCCGAGGCCAATTCCTGAGCCATTCGCAGCACGGTAGGCAAGTACCAGTGCCATGAATCTGATTCGAGCCACCACCGGAAGCCAGTGCAGGATGCGAAGGAGCGTTGTAGTGTGGCAGATCTTGGGAAGGTTGAAGATCAACCGGGCTGCTGCATTCTGGAGGAGTTGCAGTGGTCGGATGGCCCATGCCGGCACACCAGCTAGAAGGGAGTTGCAGTAGTCGAGGCGCGAGATAACAAGAGCCTGCACCAATACCTGGTCGCCTTCTCCGTAAGATATGTCACAGTTTCTCTGACATATCTGTACATATGTGTACACTCATGTACATCATATATTGAACATGGGCATGCTGATAAAACATAAGCGCTCGAGCTGAATCCAAAGGTTTTTGCACTGAGGACCTGCTGCTAATCAGGTCAGACAGCCTCATTAATTCAAGATCATATCCACTCGCTCTTGGTGGAATAACAATGAATTAACAAGTGCTTGTGTCTAAGAATAACATGACCCAGTGCTGCAGATGTGGTTCTCACCAGTTCATGAGCCAATGTGAATTTGATGTATGTTGTTTTTAATGTAGGACATTGCTTCAACCTTGTCTCCTGTGTGCGAGGACAGCTCACTTCCTCCTGTGGCTTTAAAATGCCATCTTACATGAGCTACACAAAATAATCTCCTCCCCCCCACTAAAGCTTGGAAGCAATATTGAATTTATTAAGGCCTGTGTCTCACAGATCTGTCATGCTCTCCCATGTAACCTGCAGATGGCGCTGCTCTCCATAGAGATGTGTTCTCTGCAGGAGGACAACAAGCGGATGAGGGCGATGGCTGAAGTCCGAGAACCCAGCGAGCAGCTCCAGAGTGCTATCAGAGACAGAGACGACGCCATAACCAAGTATGATCACATCATATAATGAATACTGCATCACAACTACATAATAATAATAACAGCAACACCAACAAAAATATAATTATAATAATAGTAATAATAATAGTGATGATGACAATAACAATAACAATGATGATAATAATAATAATAATGATAATAATAATAATGATAATAATAATAATAGTCATAATCATAATAATCATAATCATAATGCACTTTCACTAGCAAGATTTCTATGATAAATAAACTGTATGTAATATATAATACAATAAGCCTTCCTTACAAATTCTCACCTCAATGAGATGTTTAACGGATAATTAAGCACTGATGTCAGGGAATCCAATCATATTATCTAAAGATATGAACAACAAAGCAAGAAGTCAAATCAAGCCCCTTTTGGCAAGAGAAAAATTATACTGAATGACCTGGTTAGTTGTCTACAAACAATTTCCAATAATATGGAGCACTTTCACTTCCTTGAAATAAAGTGATTTTGTTAAAAAGTGACTGCATGTGTTTCTTGCCCCGTCAGACTTAACTGTAGTATGTCCCAGCAATTACTTTTTTCTGATCATAATGTTTTGTTATAGCCAAAGTACTTACTGTGAACAAGAACCAGTATGAATAGTTTGACATTTTCACTTGATATTTAACATACACATGTTTGAGTGGTTTTGATATTACAAAGTGTAATGTGTGTGTGTGTGTGTGTTTGTGTGTGTGTGTGTGTGTGTGTGTGTGTGTGTGTGTGTGTGTGTGTGTCTTGCAGAAAGAAAGTGGTGGAGATGGAGCTGGCCAAGTGTAAAATAGACATCATGTCTCTGAATAGCCAGCTTTTGGATGCCATCCAGCAGAAGCTCAATCTGTCGCAGCAGCTGGAGGCCTGGCAGGTGGGTCAAAGGTCACAAGCGATTTATCTGTAAGAGCTTAGTAGTTCTTTTGTGGGATTTTGGTACAGCTATTGTAAGGTTGTTACGTAGAGAGAACTTCATTCCTGGAGAGAATCTTGTTCATCCAGGAATGAAATGACAATTACTTCTCAAACAGTTTCTCTCTATTTTTCCTTCCCTGTCACTTGTGTTTCATAACAGAAAGTCAGTATATTTTAACAGAATCTGTGCACTTACACTTAACCACTCAATTAACCTGAGAGCGTGTGTCAGTCTGTGATATGTGTAAGTAAGGGCAGATTTGTAGTCTGAGTGACATTGTGAGTGTGTGTGCGTGTGTGCATGCATGCGTGTGCGTGTGCGTGTGCGTGTCCATGTTCCCTCCCTACCCCTCCTCATCCCTAACTAGCAGCTCTTTCCTCTCTCTTCTCCCTGCCCACAGTTTGCCTCCTCAGGGCTCTTTACTGTTTGGCTCTTGTGGTTTCTGATCTAGTGGCCTTTCTCAGCTCTCGTACCACCCTCTCTCCCCTGTGGTACCCCCCCCTCCTGCCTTAGAGGTGAGCCCGAGCTGCGCCATCTTGCCGCCTCACCCTCCACCAACCCGACTACGCCATCCTGAGCCATTCCATGTCACGGTTAACCAACTCCAGACTCCGAAATGCCCACCCAGCTCCCTTTCTCACTGAAACCATCAACCATCACACAGAGAACCATCCTAACCCTCCACCCTCTCTCCACCTGCCTGTCTCCTCTCTCCATACACCTGTACCACTAATTGAATGTCTTTAAGTAATGGGTCCACTGTTCACTTTGAGAGATAACAACACAGACATCAAAAACATGCAGATCCTAATGCTTGAGTGGTACCAGAGCCGTTGAGAGAGAGAGTAGCGACAACGTAAGTCCAAAATGCTTGCACGTCACGTGACTCATGTAGACTTCAGATAGTTTCCGGAAGTTCTTGGCGCGCAATTACAATCCATTATTCGGAGCTACAGAACTGCTATTTTTGGTTTTTAGTAGTCAATAGATGTATCGATTTACAATATAGCAGACCGACATGCCTATGTGTCAATAGGTTTTTTAAACAATTTATTTTACAAATTTATTTGGATATAATCCACTAACTATTGAGAGGATCCATGATCCGCCATTGCTGAGGGAAAAAGGGTCCATTGGAGTGAACGGCGTTGTCACTACTCTCTCACTCAATGACTCTGGGTGGTGCTACATTATGTAGAGTGATGTTAGGTCACATCCAATGAAGACTAATATTTTATTAATAAAAGGTATGTACTCCTAGTGTAAGTACAAAATAGCTTTTCAGAAATCCCTGGTTGCTTTATCTCTCAACAATAATTAGAAAAAACCTGTCAATCCTTTAAGTCCAACTATTTGTTGCAATTTAGAACAGTGAACAATAAATCACTGGAGCAGCAAGATTAACATTGGGACAGGAAAGCAAAAAATACTTTGTTCTAATTACTCATGCCTCTAAAAGCTATTTAAATTAATGACTTACTCTTTAAGTTAACTCACAAAGAGATCTCTCACAAATAGATATTTACAAGCATAATAGACAGGAAACATTGTCTTTTTGAGAAGCCAGAGGACGTTTTCCCAGAATTTTTTTTTAGCTACAATATCAATCACCAACTGCTCTCTCTCCTTATGGACAGCAGCCCTTCATAATTCAAAACAGGAATTTCCATCATATCTAATGGTGAATAATGAACAATGCGAAGAAGGCAACTGATGTGGGCCTGAATCCTCCGAGCTGAATGTGCGTCAACTGTAATGTGGCCCATGTGACTGAACAATTTTGGAAATATACATCTGTGCGATGCAGCTGTGGTTTGAAGACAAAGCAGATTGTCCACTAATCGAAGTCCCTCCTGTCCACATGTCAAAGTGTCAGTGAAACACAAACTGCACCAAACGTTCTGGGCAGAACCTCACATGCTGCAGTACAGCTTGCTGCCATTGCTGTGTAAGTGTATGTTTGACTTGCTGAATAAGAGGCAAATTGCAAAACTCTCTGGATAGCGGTGCTGTATACATTTCGATAACCCTCTACTCTAACTGATTTAACAGTCAAAATGCAACCTTCAAGTTTTGTGCTTCTTTTGCACATTAAAGCATTTCAATAAAATTACTACACAAGAAATCTGAGGCCAGGTAGGAGTACATTATCATAACATCATAAAGGCTAAGCTGCAACACAGGGCATCCCGCTGTTTTTAAATTGAGCACCTCAAAGGGATCTGCTGTGGTAAAGGGGGTTGTGGTGTCAAATTAATCAGAACCAAATAAAAATAATAAATGGATAATTTAGGTCAAACTTTTCAAAACCTCCAGTATACATGCCATCTCTGTGTGACATTTCTCTCCTGTCTGTTTCTCATTCACTACTCTGTCCTTGGCTTTAGGACGATATGCACAGAGTGATTGACCAGCAGTTGATGGACAAGCACCAGGACGAGTGGCGCTCTGCCCCTTCCTCCCTGTCGCGGGCCCACGGCAGTCAGTCCTCAAGACGAGCTCACCGCATCTCCCACCAGGACAAGAGACTTTTCTCTTTCTTCAAAAAGAACTGAGCCCTGTTGGACTGGCCCTGGGCGCAGCAGACAGACAGACAGGCGACGCAAGGGCCAAGGAGGGAGAGACATCGTAGTACAGGGGTAACCACACAGCCAAAGACGGGCAGTAGCATACACTGAGGTTTGGGAGGGGGTCATTTTGCACTTTATCTGTCCCATTACTCTTCTCCTTACTGATTGATTGGTGTCTTCTGACAGACAGAGATGGAAATATAGGAACAGGACTTCCCCAGAGGCTTTGGCTTAAGCCCCTCTCATAGAAAGTTATCAGTCTTTACAGAACGTAAACAGGGTCAAAAAGTTTACCTCCAAAGAGGAAGGTTTCCTTGTAGTGCCTATGACCATCTCTACTAGCCCACTGCCAACTCTGTAAAGAGGGGAACAGTATGTACAAAGTCTAATTGTATGCATCCCATTTATCAGGCCAAGGAGTCTGGGGAAAAACGGGTTGATGTAAGGGACAATGTGGGTTCATGGGAAAAGATTAGGATAGTAGGACGATGATCAGAGCAGTGATGCTGCAGCCAACCAGGTTTATTCATTTGTCCAGGGGATGTTCAGAACATGAAGCAACAGCTTTACGTATCAGGACCATAGCATATTATATTTTTTATAGAAACAATGAACCAAAAGAATATTTATTTTCTTCATAGATAGGCATGCAGACAGTATGTTGTATGTCCCAGACCCAAACTTCTGTAAAAACTTTGAGGGGATTCACAAGAGAGATATTAAAGCTGCACTAAACAGTATTTTTATATAAGCAATGGATCAAATAAATGTGTAATGTTAATGTAAAAGGACCCATTGATAGTGGAAAAACCTTCAGAGAATGGTCCCTTAACTTCAGTTCCCCTCAGCTCTGCAGAGCATTTTCACTCACCCATACTCAGCTGATTAGTAAAGGTGGGGGGAGTGAGAGAGCGAGGGTGAATTGTGAAAAAAATGAGTCATAAAGACAGTCTTCCTGATTGAACTTATGCTAAGCTTCATTAGCCAGTAAAAAAAAGGAGTGCAGCTTTTTAAATGAGCAGCAGATGCTGAGATATCCTGCCTGTTTGTCCACACTACCTAGCTCCGGAGAAAACACAGGATCCTACATATCCCATAATGCAACTATGTTCTGCAATTCATGTGGAAATCCCTTTCTGATTTTATTTCCCAATTATCCCCCTAATCACATTACAATTATTAAGTGTCATGCATCGTTAAAAAATAAAACATAATCAAATCTGATCAGGGAAAAATGATCCTTAAACTAAGTGAATGTAAACCAGCACTTTTATTTGAATATGTCTCACACGAGGCCTTCGTGTTCATCTCTGACATCTGAATAAAGCTGGGTGGCTCAGCTATGTTCATCTACAGTTCACATCTTATTTAACATGTCAAACATGTATGCTTTATCCAAGAAAAAGCTTGATATTGTCCTCATGATGTCAATCATCTTCCTAGTAGACCAAATTTTCAAAAATGTTTACACATCAGCTTGAGATGGAGGAAAGATTATGGTACATAGAAAGATCATCAATTCTCCAAGTCGATCAATTCAGCTCGAGAATAACCTGTTGAACTTCATTTCGGTGGACAGAAGCTCGTCTAATCTTCCTCTGCAGTGATCCACATCTGCTTTGCTTCACTTCTAACAGAAAAGGTCTACCTCCATTCTCGTGGCTTCAACACTTCATGGGCACTTTGATTTCTGAGATGCGGGGCTTCCGTTTTAGTCGACATATCTGTAACTCCATTGGACAAACATATGTATTGACCTGAAGTGTCCGAGCACGAATGACTTCCAGTTTGGCACAGGGATGTCTCATGTCCGACTGCGTTTGAACTCATGTCTGATGCAGTTGTGCAAACCTATGCAGATGTCTTCTCGTCATTTCAGCTGGTTGTTGGGAAGGATCAACCCAAAGAATGATTTTTTATAAAAAGTCAAATAGGTTTGGATGAAATCAATATATTTATAAGGAAAAAATGCATACATTTTGAATGAAAATCTTTTTTTAGAGAGAAATATCTGTAAATTGTTATTTGTAGGCTCTTTTTTCATGTGTGAGCAGTAATTCCACTGGTGTGTTGGACACAATCACTAATACATGTGTTTATTTGACTGTCGGGGTGATGCATGCAGTAGAACTGGCAAGAGATATTCATATGTACTTATGAGTTCTGTACAAAATATTCACCACCATGATGTGAAATCCAAGCTTGGCCAGGAAATAGCAAATTCAGTCCATTTGACAGTTCTTGGTACCACTTTCTGCTAAGTCATCTTTTATAAGCCATTTATAATCAGCGGTTTTATTAATGGTTAATAAACTAATTCTTGTATAAGGATTGATAAGAAAAAACAAGTCATTTTAACTAATAGTGCAACATTTCTTATCTTTGTTTTGAGTTAAGGAAATCAGATGCAGCCTTGGATTTAACTCTACATCATAGATTGAATAAAAGTATTTCCCAAAATATTCCATTTATAGTCATTAATAAAGGACATTCACAATTAAAATATCAAGTCTTACAAGGACCAAGAGATTTCTAAAAGGCCAACATCATAATGTAAATGTTAATAATTCATTAATTAAGGGTTATTAAACTAGGCAAGATAAAAGTTGGCATCTGTAAATAAGCTTTGGTTCAAAGCCTCTGTTTTCCTTCAACAGGGGGCGAGAGGTCAAATGATGAACACCAGCCTCAAATTTCTTTAACAACTAAATTTTTTCGCATTATTACTTTATTAAATTTAACCTTTATTTGAGAAGAAAAACTGTCCTGGCCAAGATAGGCAGCACAAAGGATGAAAAACAGAGAAAACAGATGAGACAGATACTCACAAAATCCAGATTTAACAGAAACGGGATGCTGTGTCCTCCTTAAATCCACCCTAAATGGGACTTTAAAATCTACTGTCCCAAAAAAATGACAAGATTCTGAAATACCTTCAAAACATTGGTAAAAGGAGTCATTTTAGCTCTAACTACAGAAGGAGTAGGTATTAGTGAAGGATTTAATAAGCATTAATGTAGCCCTTGAAAAATCTGTACGAAGGCCATACTAGAACGTTTTTTCACTGCTCCTGTCTGAATGGACGTGGTCTGAATCGTAAAGGAAAATAGACACGTTTGGGGCTCAGTGGTTCCCCATCCGAGGGACAGTTTAGGGAAAGAGCTTGGATCAAACACCAGCCACTGCTGCCACAACCACACTGCAGTTTGTCTCTTTTCATTTCACGTTTCATTATAACAATAGTATAACAAGTTCGGTTCTGTCCACATCATGTCCAAATTGCTTTCCGTTTCTTGTTTGTATGAGACTGTCGATCAGACACTGTAGATTGTACTGATTCATTTTTCCAATTGAAAGAGTTTTTAAAAACGTCGTCTGCTGCGTCTTTCTGTGTCATACATGCTGATGCTGCCACTGAGGGCTGAGTATCTGTGTTGCAGCAGTGACAGACAGAAGTGCCATTGAGTGTGTGCACTTTCCGTTGCTTGTCTCCCCTCAGTCGGATGTTATTTTGGAATTTAGTGCTTTGGATGGGCTCATTGTGCTCCGTGTGAGTGCTTCCATTCACCACTGACTAATGGCACTGTTTTTGTTTCAGAATGCTTCAAACTATTCAAAATATTTATCATGCAATTTTCTGGGCATTTTGGGGAATTTTTTGATACAAATAAATACTTTAAAATCACAGTTGACATTTTGATTTTTCAATGCCGGAAACATGACTTGACGTTATAACATAGTGATGACTCCAACAAACACTGTCAATAACTACATCCGAGTTTGACAAGTGAAAATATCTGCATGGAAAAGGCCTAGTCTACTTTACTTCACCAGTTTGAGGTTCCATTTCTTTTTTTAGCGTTGATGCATTTGGCATATTTCGTTTAATATAAAGAAGAATGATTAGGTCCTCAATGGTTTGGTGGAACCTGTGATAATGCGTTTTCAAACGATACTCAAAGCTATAATGTAAAATACCGGCATTCCTCAAAAAAACTATGTATATGTATTGTATTATTGCTGCTTATGGATCAATTTGAACTTCCTCTCTGAAAACCTGATTAATTCCCTGTGTGAACAAGAAAAGTAAATTATTTTTCAGTTTATGATAGAGGCTTCCCAAAGACCACTGTTCACTTCCTCCCGTAAAACTTTATTCACAGAAAAGATAAAAAATAAACATACAGGTTTTTTAAAAGAAAAGTTAACACCAATCCTCAAATCACTGACAAATGAGATCAGTCATTGTGTCAAATATTTATTCTTTTAAAATGTTTATTACTGATTAAATTCATGTAGGGAAAAATGAATAGTACATCTCTTTTTCTCCAGTGTACAGCAAACCACAGCTGATGAGTGTGTTTAAACACAGCACACGGGCATGTCTGACACATGCGCAATTTGGTGTGCTAATTATGTGTGTATGTTCTATATTGAATATAAACACACAAATATATTTATATATACATACACATAATAAACAGAAATCAATCTCAAGTGTGAGATTTTATACCATTTCTGGGCCATGGAGGTCACAGTGACCTTGCGACGTTCATCAGGATCCCACACTGCCTTCCAGAGTCTGCCGAGAAGATGAAAACTAAACTGCTATTTCCAACAGAATCTTGGCCGGTGCCTAAAGCTTTCTCTTCATTTATTACCCTCCCAAAATCAAAAACATTTGTTATAGATGTATAATGTGTTGGTTGTGGGACGAACCCTGGTGGTGCATGTGAAGAGGGAGAGGAGCTCAGGCCTGAACACACTTGAGATCCAGTGCTGCAGTTCATCCCCATGTGTTCTTACAATAATAGTCCCACACTTTGCCACACTCTCTTCGTGGATGCAGAAAACACGGTAACGGTAAACACGGTCCAGTAACACTTCAGTTGAACAGGTAGCCGGGGACTTTGTGACAGAGAAGAGCAGAAAAAATAAAACTTGACATCAGACTTTTGACACCAGTTAACTGTTAAGAATATTCTGCAAACTGAGGAAACAGTAAGTCCTTGACAGTTTAAATGCATGTCAGGCAAAACCTTTTAAATACCATTCAAATAAAGTGTTACATGCACAAAAACCAAGAGCAAAAATTCTGCTGTAGATTGAATGACTCAGAGGGGTCTGTTTCCAAAGTAACAGCGTCCTCAATCCCAGTCAGTGACCAATTACAGGAAGTTAGTCCATTGCTGTGAGAGGTGGCGATATGTGGGTGTTGGGTAAATGAAGGCTGGTGGCTGCAGAAACGTAGAATCAGAGAGAGTCCTGGGCACTTCCTGAGGACTCAACAGGATCCAATCAGACTCTGATTCACCCCACCTCTTGGGCAACCAGGGGTCACTACGGCAACATTCCAATGAGAGGAGACACTGAGCGCCTGCTATTTTTTTCTACTACATTGGCAGTATCACTTTTGTTGTTGTTTTTTTAAGGTGGAGGAAAAGGTTTTAAAAGCAAACTTTGATAGCATAGTAAGACTGCAGTGACCGATGCAGTCAGAGCTGAACGTCCAAGAGCGCAAGGAGTAGATCATCTGCTCTGCTGCACTTCAACACAAAGACAAAAAGAAAATAGAAAAATCAATTATTGTTGGCTCAGCACTACTGGAGGTTAGAGGGGAGAGGGTTGGAAGCTTGGCAAAAGCAGACAAAGAGAAATAATGGGAAGTCACCAGTTCTGTCCATCAGATTAGAGGTTGTCTACCAATCATCATCACCATCCATGTGATTTCCTTTTCCCCATCAAGTCAAAACAAAACCTGGCAGTCATCGATCTGTTGGCGTGAGCCACGTAAACACCAGTGTCTGAAAGGCAGAAACTGCAGAGGTGGTGAGACCTAGGCTTTCACCCAGGTGCCTGTTCCAAAGAGCACCTGACCAAACAGGCAGCCCCAACCCACCCCTCCCCCAAAAAATAAAACTAGAAAGAAACAAATCCAAAAGAGGCGAGTCTTCCTTCTCCTCAGGCGCAGAGTCTGACTCGACTCTGTATGTCCCATGTGCAGTGGAATGAGAAGGAGAGATGAGACTGATGGAAGAATATGCAGATTATGTAGATATAAATCTTGGAGATATGGCAGTCAGTTGTCAGCTTGCAGATCCTTTAAGAAACGAGGACCTCGGGTCAATCGTATCCATCTGCTGAATTCTAAATAAAACTTGATCTGTCGCTGATAAAACCTGTAGACATTTTTTTTACAGTCTCCTTGATTAGTCTGTCCAAAAGGGACATTTTGTTCCATTTTTTTTGTATATTTTTGTATATATCACTGTATATTTATTAAATTTTAATCTGCTCTTTAATTTAGATGCTCGGAGTCCCATTGTGTGTGCATGTGTATGTGTGAAGAAAAGATGCCGCTGGCCTTTTGTGGATGGCTTCGAGTT